>NC_052612.1:30381156-30681156 GCF_016545825.1 Eucalyptus grandis
AGGAGGAACCGTTCCCCCGAAGCGATCCTCGCTGCTGCTGCGGCGGCGGCGGCGGTCGGTTCTAGGGATTCCGGGCGGGCCGGGTCATGGCGGAGGGACGCGGATTTGGAGATTCGGGGGAGGGGGGCAGGTTTAGGTGTGGAGAGGTAGTTAGGGTTTGGGGGTGCGATTTTCTCGGGAAAATTCGGTGGGAAAATTCGGGGGTAAGGAAGGAAGGGAGGATGGCGATGCGAGAAAACCCGGGGACGCTGGTTTCTTCCTTGTTTTTTTTTTTTTCTTTTTTTTCTTTTTCCTGTCTGTTCGTCTCTGTCGGGGACCGGAAAGTGGAAACGTGTGGAGAATCAATAGAGAATATTATTTGACTTTTTCTTTTTAGGGACAATGGGAATGGATTTTCTTTTTAATTATGTCGTGTGGAAAGGAATACGATTATAAAATTAACTCTAACATACGTGTTGATTATTCTATAGTGAGTGTATAAACCAAAAGGAATACGATTTTCGGCCGGCGTGTGCAAATTAGAACAAATAAGATTCACTCTTAATCGCGTATAATAGAGGTGAACATTAAACTGATTCGACATAATTTAATATGCGCATAAATTTATCGATACCATAAAATATAGGAAAAAATATCTTCAAGTGTCATAACTATTATGTGGAGCTCAATTTAATACAAAATTTTTTTAACCGGTCACTTAGATGCCATAATTTTAAAAATTGATCACTTAAGTGTTCGCTTTAATTTAAAATGCTAAAAATCTTATATGGCAAATATTTCATCAATTTGCTTCATTGGGTGCTCAATCAACATTAATAGCCCTTTATAGCATTGTCAACATGTTTTACCCAATTTTTCTATCTGTTGCTTTTTCTTTTTCTTTTTTTTCGCTTGAGATAGATTCGTAATCAATAACTTAATTTAATTTCGTTGGTTCAACCCTACAAGAAGACACTCTTTTTGAATAGCGAAACACTCCAAGTGAATTTTTCGCCAAATGATCATATTTGATGTAAAATAAATCACGTCATCGAGTAAATCGATTTTATATATTACTTTGAATTCACCTAGCATTATTTCCTCTTTCCTTTCTCAATTAGGCATGCCAAGGAAGACAAGGATCATCTTTTGCTCTCTTACCTTCTTGAGAATAAAAAAATGACTTCCTAGAAAAATTCATGCTACAATTGGTCTAACTTTTCTGAATAAGTTATATTAGAGTTGAATGTCCCACAAGCCCCACCCAAACAAATTAAATTAAAACAAATCCGAGAATAGATCTCAAGAGAAAAAGACTCAATCGCCGCCACAACTTGTTAATTAATTTAATGGACTAAAGTATGACATTATCTACCTAATCATCCTTTATTATGGATAGAGTACAGTTCTTTTTATGGAAATTATCCCATCAATCTTAGAAAATCAAACGAACCAAGAAAGATATACTAAACCTCAGCACGCATAACCCAATTATAACCATTTGCGCTTTGTCTTTTCTCGTTGACCACTAATCCTTCATTCTATATTTTAATGGAAAGTAAAAACTAAATTAATATATGACGAGAAACATATCATCAGTTAATGTCAGTGTTTTAAGCTATTATCCACTGATTAGATATGGATAGCTTTTCGAGAAAATATTTTTGTAATTGTTTAGAAGAGAATGAATTTTTTTGAAAAGAACATATGAATAATGAAGAAATGAAAAATGTATTGCAATATATGAAATAAATGTTTTTAGATCGTGTTGGAAAGAAAAAACCTCTAAAGAGAACCTTGAGTTTCTATTTCAAATGAAAAAAAAATCGAGAAAAACTATTTAATATCATCATTTCATTAATATAATTTATGATTTATATTAAAAAATTCATATAATTTATGGACTAAATTGAATATATACGAAATGTCAAGAAATCATATTGAACAAATTATAAATTCATGGACTGCATTATACGTTAGATTAATGTTCAAGGGTTACATTGAACCAATTTAATGTTTAGAAATTACATTATATATTGAGATAAAATTTAGAGATCATTTCTATAATTATCTCAAAACCGTACTATCAACCAACATATTTTTTTATTTGTACTTTTTGAGAGTTTAAATTTTACGAGGAAATCCACTTATCTTTTATTTTATCATGGGATACATGTACCGAAAATCTTAAAATTTGTCCCTAAGTACAATTAAATCCAAAAACTTTTAAAAAATACAATTAAATCTCTTACTATTTGTTACAAAAGTGCAGCGATATAAAAACTTTAGAAAAGTTTAATCAAGTTTCGAAACTTATCACGTATAATCAAATTATAATTCTTTTAAAAAATGCAATCAATGAAAAACTTAATTTTAGGATTTAATTGTATTTTTGAAGATCGTAGGACTTGATTATACTTTCTTAATAAATGTTAGGATTTTTATGAAAGTTTAGGACGCGCATAACATAATTTATGTTTTTCTATTTTTTGTTTTACATTTTTACCGAGAATAGGTTTGAAAGCAATCTTTAATAATCTGTTTCGTTTTTATTTAAAACAAATTTATTATAGAAATAGATTTGGAGTATAAATCATAAGTTAAATTTTTTATTTTTTATTTTATTTCTAGAACAAAAGTAAGAAATAAAAATTATTCTTATCTTTTACTTTTATCATCGCCCACTGCCTACTCACTGCCTACTCATCACCCGTGGGACGTCGGATGCTAGCCATTGATCGTCGGTCGCCGGACGCCAGATGTTGGTCCCCGCCATCAAATGCCCTTTCGAAATAGAAATTTTATTTTGTCATTAAATGAATTTCTATTTCACAAATAAAAATTTTGAATTGTTATTAATTTTATTTCTTTACCTAGAAATCCGTCCGGAAAATAGAAATCAGAAATTAATTTTTTTATTAGAAATTGATTTCTATTCTAGAAATATTGAAATACTGTGATGGGCACCAATTAGACTGCTCTTTCGTGATAAGTACTATCAACGCGGTTTATCCTCCTTTTTAAGTACAAACGAAGGGAGACGAACGGAGAAGTCAAGACGCTGGAGGGAGATCTCTTGGGAAACGCTCTATCGGAGAAGATGAAGAAGGAAGGCATCGTGAAGCTGATCAGCGCCGAGGGCTTCGAGTTCGTGATCGACAAGAAGGCCGCCATGGTCTCCCAGACCATCCGCAACATGCTGACCTCCCCAGGTTCCTCCTCCGCGCTTCGCGATTTAAGCCACTGGAAAAATTGGGCCTCCTAGGGTTTCCGATTTTGGGGGTGTGGGGATCGGTCCTGATTCCGGGGTTTCGGGTTTGGTTTTCTTTGCCTGCAGGGAGCTTCGCGGAAACGGAGCTCGGAGAAGTGACGTTCCCCGAGATCAGCACCACCATCCTCGAGAAGATATGCCAGTACTTCTACTGGTCCATGCAGTACGCCAGGTCCCCAAACATTCTTCCTTGTCCTAATTTTGTCGTCTGTGCGGAATTTGTGGCGTTTCCGGCTTGATCTTGCGGTAATTGTGATAGCGAACTGCTGGGATCTCTTCTTTCGCGTCGCGTGATGTGGGGAAATGCGGTATCGTGCTTGTGCTGTTTTTCCCAAATCGTCTTTAGGGAAAAGATTCGTTTTTTCGAGTTGAGAAGCTTGTTTTCTTCCATTTCTGGTAGGCGGATACTTCTGGGTAATCGTGGTCTCCTAAGATCACAACTTCCTGTGCTGGTGAAGCAGGTTTTAGCCTGCTTTACTTTGAAAGGAGAAATATTTAAGACCCTCAGCCCCTCCACATCAAGCTCTAAAGACATTTATCTCTGTTCCTCATCTCTCCTAATGATTAGATTCTTGGATAAATTTTGACTTGGATCAATGGGTTTTGATGATTGGCTCTAGGATAGGGTGGGATCCACAAGAGCAATTCGGGTACTAGATACGAAATGAGGGAAGTGATGTATGTATTGGAGTTGTCATTCAAAACGATGGCAGATAAGACTACTAACTCGTTACATTGATGGTGAAATTGAACATCCTTTCTGAAAGATGTAATGCTTTGGCAATTTGATAACTAGCCATGGTGCATTTGTGCTAAAATGCAAGAGGTCTTCATTGTTGAGTAGGAACCATCATGAGTTACTTGCACGTGTAATATGAGTAATTGTAGAGTCAGATGTAGCACAGAGTCATTTTAAATATTGTCGGAGATGTTTTTTCAGTTTCAAGCTCAATAGTATATGCGTTCTGTAAATCATCGCGTATTTTGCCACGTCATTACTTTCATATTGAACTCTTGATATGTGGACTTTGTCAAAATTAAATGTTATTTTATTCTTTAAAGAAACAATGGAAAGGTTTTTACACGACTGAGGTATTAATGAAGTGAAAAATAGAAGTCCCCAAACGGAAACTTTTTTTCTTTGAAACATCACGTATAAAACAGAAACTTTTTGTCTTTTTTGTCTCTTTTTTTCTGTTTTGGGGGAGGCTGAGGCGCTTGGCTATCTCCGTATCTTGCTTAGTCAGTTCAGCTTTGTTACCCCATTACTTGACAAAGGCACCTTCCCAAACTAAATCATCATGGTTTAAAATTTCTAGGGGTGTAATCAGGCTGGTTCAAATTGGTTGGATATTGTCAGTTCGTATCCAAGCCAGTTTCTGGATGAACCGGCCTGGATTTTGGTTCCACTAGGAACTAGCTGGGATCCTGTTCTTTTCCCTGGTTCCAAGTCTGGAAACTGGCTAAATTGCTGAGTTAAACGGATTTTCATATTGTTGTTCAAGAAAATAAAACGATTAACTTGGTAAATGGCAAACTCAAAACTGGGAAGGTTGCTTGGGGATTCCAGGCGATCACCCCCAAGCCAAGTTGAACTTTCTATTGAATGTCCCAAAACACGATCAGAAAAGCAGTTTCTGTCAAAACTTGAATAGGCTGAAAGGTTTTCACTTTTTACTTCCATGCCCTCTCGTTTGTTCTTTTTAAAGATCTCTTATTCTCTGTTCTCAAGTGTACTACTGCGTTTCTCCTTTGTTTGCCGCATTCTGTCTCTGTCTGCTTCCTTCAGGTTCTTTATTGGATCTTTTCTGTTCATAAACGTGTGTAGCAATTATAATTTTGGTTTGCACATTGAATGTTTTCTTTTGTGCTCCTTTTTTGTTTCCTTTTTGAGTGCTTCTGCTTCTGCTTCTTTCTCTGTGGTTTCGGCCCTAATTGTAAAGCCGAAGGATAGAATACTGAGATCTACAATTATTGGTTATTGAAGTGAAATTTGTTCATTAACTACAGATTTGTTATTTTGTTTCTTCATTGTGCCATTACCTGTAAAAATCCGGTTCTATGGTCTACCTAGGAACCGCAATGGAATCAGTAGGATCAGGAACTGGCCGTTCACGAACCGGCCAGTCCTTGTTCCAAATTTTTGGATGCGATCCATATAAGGTGTTCCACGTTCCTCCAATATTTGAACCAACTCACCCAGATCATGCTTACTCCCTAGTCTAAACTGAAATTGTATAACGTAGAAAATTATGCAGGTCTAATACCGCTGTACCGTACAAAATTAAGAGTTTGTGAGCATACTAAACTAACATCTTCGCTTGGTACTTCAGACATCATGGTTTTATTCTTAAGTTCAAAGTAGATGAGAACTTCGAGAAAATTAGGGAAATTGCTGCTGTTAGCATGTGATGGCTACTGACACTACGATGAATATCTTGACTTGCCTTTTGTTTAATTGTGAGGATGTATGGATGACAAGGAGGATGGAGAAATCAGAGATCCTGATTTTTTAAAATTGGAGGAAAAAAAAACTTGTTTGGAGTATGATGGTCATTGTTGCAAGTTCAACCCAGCAGGAGGGAATTATCTTCTGTCTTTATCTTTACCGTATTGCAATAATATGCTATTTTCTTGCCTTTCCGGTGGCAGTCGTTACAGACTGAGGATGTATATTCTGATGATACTTAGATTATTTTGTAAAATGTCTAGCGCACATCGGTGTTACTATGAATAATTGTATTGGTGAGGTTATTTATTTATTTTTCGCTAGAATAGTAAGGTGAATGATAAACATGTGAGTTGAGTCTAAATTGATTCTAATGTTGACTGGAGGACAGATTGGTCCTGAATGTATGCTATTATAGTGGAGTTAGTACTCGATTGACCAAATTAGAATGTCAAGAAGTCAGTTTTATATCGTACATTAAATTTAGCGATTCTACTGCAATTATATTAGTGCTACTATGGAAATCGGAAGATGCATCTTGGATCAATATCTGCACTATTTTTGGCTGGGTTTGCTTTGCTTGCCTATCTATCTACAAAATTGACAAGTGCACGAAAACTCCTTGTGATATTTATGCTTTATTAACTAAGAAATACTTTTTTTTGCCAGTGGAAAGGAAACCGAGTTCCATATTGAACCTGAACTGACTTTGGAGCTGATGATGGCTGCCAACTATTTACATACTTGAGAAGATCCCCATCATTTTTGGGTGACCACTCATGAACAGAAGAAATATCTGGCACTTGTATCTCTAGTATATGCCATGTATCTCAAGACGATTCTAACGCTAGATTCAATAATACGACATTTCCCTTCACTCCTTTTCTGTTTTGCCTGCTTTCTAGTTCTCTGTCATGTAACTAGTATTAGTTCTCTACACATATCGGTTGCTTTGCCAGGTTAATTCAGGTTCATCTTTTCTTTAACCACTCTTTGAAATCCTAAAGCTCTAGACGTAGCATTGCATGTGCATGACTTGCCTGTTTTATGTAGACCTAGAATTTCACAGTTTGGGTGAGTCATCTTGGGTTAATCGGTTGAAATTGGGTTTCATTCATGTCCGGCTGACTGGCTGAGATGGGTGGGAGAAGAAGTCTTTGGTGTGCTTCACCTGTTTCACTTTGAACTGTCAAAACTGATTCTGAAGCTGTGATGGTGTAGCTAATGATAAGGACCTCTCGAGCAATTCAAATGTATGATTGGACCATATTCATTTCAAGCGACTACAACCCTTCTTTTTTACTTTCTTCTAAAGAATATTGTTCTTTGAATCCAGGAGGGAGCGTAGCTCTTAAGTAATGTTGCAGCTTTCATATCGTTCTTCTTTGGGATTGAACTTTCTACCTTTTTAAGGTTATGGGGCGGCGGAAACTCAGAAAGTCTTATTGGTTGCTTTAATGAAAACTGACCAAGTAATGCGTGTTCTTGTTGCTCCTCCTCTCCTCTACCTAGCAAAAAGAAAAGAATCAATTGTCCGATGAGTTGTATGGAAAAAACTTGTAATGGTTCATATAAGCGAGACGACTAATATATGACGTGAAACGACCATCTTTTACGTATGGTTTCTCATCCGATGTGATGTCACATTAAGATGGTGTATGTATACTGGTTCTACTTAGGAATTAATTTGGAACATAGTGAATCCGAGCATTGAGAGAAAGGAGGAAAAGTCTTGAGCAAGAGATGGATAGTCGCTTTTTGATTCCTGAGGTGATTGATGGACAGCCATCTTTTTATGGAGTTAGTGCAATCGAGAGGCTCCTGCCTTGTCATGGGGAGATTTAAGCGTGGCCTCTGCTAGTAAATTTTTGTCGGTTACCTCATGCAAGGACGATGCCGTCTTAGGAGGGATTCCAACCCGCCATTTTGGATACCGTGAAAGGAGTAGGTACAAAATTGTCGCTGAACGCGTGGAATTTATGACCCTTTGCTAAGTCCCAGTTCACCAAGACATAAATCCAATAAACGCGACAACAAAATTGTCAACCATGATTTCTCGTGTCTGTTTCCTTAGAAGAAGGTAAAAGAGGTTGAGGACATCTCCAGTCTTTTCCCCGAATCATATGATGCCACGACGAACGAGACATGGCAGCCATGAAAACTCAATGCCGCCAGCAAGAATTTCGTCTTCCTTGTACGTTTGACCTCTTGGTAAAACGAAAGTGCTGAGTTTCCACGAGCGGATTTCTCTCTATTTTGATTGAAAAAAGGATTGTACGGCTATTCTCCCACGCAATATTTGTTCCTTCCGTTTAATGTCGTGACTCCTCTGACCAAAATCCCCCAAAAAAGACCAAAAATGGTACTTGATTAATTATTCTAACTCGTGAAAAAACTGAGCTACGAATAGTTTTGTAATTGAATAGATCGGTAATTACGAGATTTTCTTCTCGAATAGCAAACATATTTTCCATCCGATATCTTGCGCACGTGGGTAAGGAGTGGAATGTGGAAAAGTGAGAATGATACGTATTTGCTGTACATTCATTTAATTTTTATATCCTCCGACTAAAATGTTTCATTGAATAAACTTGAATGATGGTAAATGGAATTTGATGAACAAAAGAATTTCTGGACGAATCGACATACAATGAGAAATCAAGAATTTTCAGTTAGCCGGGGGTAAGAAAAGAGCTACCCATGTTTCTAATTTATCTTAATTTAATTATCACTTGATGTTTAAAAAATTGACAACTAGGGGAAGTGAGGACCATTACTTGCACGTAGTTTCCTCGGTCCGCTTACGGTTCCATAATCTTACGGCATGAATCTGGGGATAAATTGGGAATAAAGTAGACTATATTAAAAAAATGTTAATATTACGAAAAATCACAAACTAGTATATTTATGATAGATTTATTTCAAATTAATTTTATGATTACAAAAACTCTAAATTAGTGCATTTGTAATTTCGATAAAAAAGCGTACATTTGCAACAAATTTACTCTTAATTAATTTATATTAAATTGGATTAATACTATGAAGAGCTGTAAGCTAGTAAAATCTCAAAGTAATATACCGTTAATTGTCACGCGTTATCAAATTCAATAATTTAATAGTAAAATGTAATGGAAACTAATGAAGAATAATTTTTCACCGGTGTATCGGTTTAGAGTTTTCATAGTATTAACTCATTTTGTGGATGATAAGTAATTTGAAAAATATTTTCCTAAAAACAATTACTTATATCACTCGAAATTATAAGCAAAATAAGTTATTATTTTTAAGAACATATTTTTCAAATTATTCATTTTCATGAAATAAATAGAGCTTAAATTTCTATCAATTTTTCATATTCAATTTCATATCTTATTTTAAAATCCCTAAATAAATCGACACTCAAATGACTTTTGGTTACGGAGTGGAATAAGGCGCGTGAATGAAGTATTTATTCCATGAAAATTGAATATAATATTGTAGGGATTAGAACGGGATAGCTATTCTCTATTAAAGTTGGATTCAAAGTCAAATCTAATAACATAATTCGAGTTTTGAGCTAATTTGCCCTATTCTTTGGGGGTAAACCTTATGGGTACGGAGAAAACTGTATTATATCGGTCCACCAATCCAACCTACACCAATTTTAAATCCACTCGATTAGAATTTTTAGAGAGATATACTCATAATACTTCTCTGAAAATATTGATTCCATAGGGATAACATTGTAAGTTATAAACATAATTGTAATCATTGCAATTAGACACGTATGTCGGTCCTAATCTAATGGAAATTGGATCGGATTGAATAAGATGGTTTTGGTGATTCTGAGAAAATTAGTTTGGTCCCCATTACAAAAATTTGGATTTGAGAATAATTAGTTTGGTTCCCGGTTCCATATAAGGAACCCAATTGGCCAAGATATAATCAGAAGCAAACCGTAATTAGTAGTTATTTCTTTAATGTTGAGAAATTCCTACCAGTAGGGAATACTAGAAACTGAAAAAGAAAGAAGAAAAAATCACTAGTTCCAAGACTGGCTAGGAATTTGGATTGGATTGGTTAGTTTGACTCTAGGACTAGGTGGATCAATTTCCGGCTTCACAAAATGGAAACCGACCTTACTCGATTTTATTCTAGGTTCAAAGATGGAAATCGATCAAACTTGAAATCGATCACCTAATTAAGATAACTTTTGCTCATAGTCAATGCTAAATAACAACCCAGGAAATTCTACTCATGATTTGATTGGAGGAATAGCTACTCATGATCATAATTCTCAAAACAAGAGAAGGAATAACCATACCAAAAAAAAAAAAAACGTGCAACCATTTGCAAAGCAAAGAGGCCAAAAAGCGAGAGCGTATTCAGGGGTTATCTGCTAAAAACTCCAAACTAGTATATCCGTGACAAATTTACCCAAAATTATTTTTTACCATGAAAAACTCAAATTGGTATACCTATGATAAATTTACCCTAACTAATTATAAAAAACCATAAACTGTTTTTATGACAAATTTACCCCAAACTAATTTATTCGACCACAAAAACCCATAAACTGGTAAATTTGTGACAAATATATCATCGATAAATTAGATTAATATCACAAAAAAATCACAAAAGTTTTAAAGCGTAACAAATGGAACGTAAAATTATACAAGTCAACGTCACGTGTTATTTAATTTAATAATTTGACAATAAAATTTAATCAAAACTAATAGAGGATAAATTTGTCACAAGTATACATTTGGGTAAATTTGTCGAAGGTATATCAGTTTGGGGTTTTGGTGGTCAAAAATAATTTTAAGTAAATTTATCACAAGTATATCAATTTAGAGTTTTCGGGATATTAACCTTGAAACCAATCACTTCTAATTAAGATAACTTTTGCTCATAGTCAATGCTAAATAATAACCCGGAAATTCTACTCATGATTTGACGGAGGAATAACTACTCACGATCATAATTCTCAAAACAAGAGAAGAAATAACCATACCCGAAAAAAAAAAAAAAAAACGTGCAACCATTTGCGAAGCAAAAAGGCCAAAAGCAGGGCGTATTCCCAGCGCCATACGTCTCCTGCAGGTATCCGGACGGCCTCTTTCCATCTTTAATTTCTCAAGTATTATGCATATGAAACTGCTTACGCAAAGTGGCAGGTCTTTTCGTGGCGACGGAGAGGATAAATATTAAACAAAACCCCCGGAAGGAAGCGCCAGCAGCATAATCAAAAAAGGATGGAAGTGGAACGGTCTTTGCTCTCTCTCTCTCTCTCTCTAATCTATATCTGCTTTGGAAACGAAAACCGTGGGTTTTGCCTTCCAAAGCTGGGTGTGACCCGCCCTCCCCAACTCCGCAAAACCATGGGCAGCGTTTCCTGTCAGCTCCCACCAGAAAACCTCCTCCTCCAAAACCAGTTGCCGCTGCTCTCTGTATGTACCACACGCCCATCCTGTCCCCGTCCACCATCGTCCCCATAAAACCCGTCCACCTCCCCACTGCTTCCTCCTCAGTTCCGCAAAAACCCTTCTTTGGGCCTTCCCTCCTTGATGCTGAACTGGGTTTTGAGTCAAAATGGGATCTTGCGCCCCGTGGGATGAGGCTTTGGAGGCTCCTGGTGCTGTGTTCCGGGGTTTCTTGAGGTTTCGCTGACTTGGGTATGTTCTTTTATCTGCTGGGCTGCGCTCTGTTTTTCGATAGCAAGGGGAGAATCCAAAAATAGTTTCTTTATTGGCAATCGAGAATAGGAGATTCGTTGGGAGCGAGGTGAAGATAGAATCTGGCTTTTGTGTTTTTGTATTTTGTGTTTGATGGAACCCAATGGTTTAGGTGGCGGGATCTTTGGAGGCATTGGCCCCGGAATGCTAGGTCTAGAAATGTCTCTGCACCAGCAGCAGAACCCCCCACCGAATTCCCAAAACCCTCACTCCCTGCACCACCCGCAATTGGTGGCCTATGCCCACCATGAGGCTGACCACCACCACCCTCAGCCTCAGCCGGCGAAACCCGGGTATGCCTTTGCCGGCAAGTCAAGCAGCAGCTGACCCTTAGCGACGATGACGAGGCCGGGTTCAATGGCGATGATGGTGCCGGGGACGGCAAGAGGAAGGCGTCTCCGTGGCAGAGGATGAAGTGGACCGACACCATGGTCAAGCTCCTTATAATGGCCGTGCTCTATATCGGCGACGAGGGGTCCGACAACCGAGTCTAGCGACCCCAAGAAGAAGCCCGGAGCTTGCTTCAGAAGAAAGGGAAGTGGAAGTCGGTGTCGCGGGCTATGATGGAGAAAGGGTTCTATGTGTCGCCGCAGCAGTGCGAGGACAAGTTCAATGATTTGAATAAGAGGTATAAGCGGGTCAACGACATACTCGGGAAGGGGACGGCTTGCCGGGTGGTGGAGAACCAGAGCTTGTTGGAAGTGATGGATTTGTCGACGAAGATGAAGGAAGAAGTTAAGCTGCTCAACTCGAAGCATTTGTTCTTTAGAGATGTGTGCTTATAATAGTTGCGGTCATGGTCCTGGGGGTAGTGGTGGCGCCGGCGGTGCCACCTCGCCAGGTGGCTGTGGAACCATCTCACATTCAGCAGCAGCAGCAGGTGCCGCAGCGAGGTTGCTTTCATGCTGCGGACTCTGCAGCGGGTGATCATTTGGGTAAAACAGAAACTGAGGCTTCAAAGATGTTAAAGGGAGGCTGCGAAGAAGAATATGGTGACGATGAGGATGAAGATTCGGAAGACGAAGATGATGATGATAGTGATGATGAGGTGGGAGAAGGTGGTTCGAGGGGTCACAGCGGGCAGGGACATGAAGATGAACATGAACACAGCGAGAGGACATCATCGTTCAAAAGGCCGAGGAAATACCTATTCCCACCACCTACAATGTTCGTGCAGCAACTGAGCGGTGAGGCGACGGGCGTGATGCAAGATGGTAACAGGAGTCCGTGGGAGAAGAAGCAGTGGATGAAGGTGAAGCTGGTGCAGCTGGAGGAGCAGCAAGTGAGCTACCAGCTGCAGGCGTACAGCTCGAGAAGCAGCGGCTGAAGTGGTTGAAGTTCAGCGGCAAGAAGGAAAGGGACATGGAGAGAGCCAAGCTCGAGAATGAGCGGAGGAGGCTCGAGAACGAGAGGATGGTGCTTCTTCTCCGCCAGAAGGAGCTCGAATTGCTCGATCTTCAACAGCAGCAGCAGCATTCATCCAACAAACGGAGCGAACCTTCCTCAATCACGGGATAATTTGTACATTTTATAAGATAGAGTAGACACAGAGAACTGGTTATTCTTCAGAATGTAGTTGTGATCTCAGTATTTCTGTATGAATTCAATTGGTTAGCTGTTTCCTTCAGAATCCTTTTCTTTTCGACCTTATTGCACACTCGGTTGCTTCACTTAGCATAGACATGTGACTTCCTCTGGTGCGGTCTCTTGCCAAAGTGATGTATGTCTTTAGGTGCAAATGCGCACACGCTCGGTCAAATTCAAGTCTTACCCGTCAAGAATCTCAAGATGATGTTGAGCATAGCTAATAGTTATCATTCTTTTTCTTGACAGCTATGTTCTGGCTTGATAAGACGAAAGCCGAAAATGGAAAAGAAGGACCGCGAAAAATGTATGCTTCTTTGTCGGCAAAACACGTTGGAGATTGAAATAGAACGATGTCTTTCTGTCAAAGAGTTGATGTTGTCGGTGTGTTCAGGTCACCAGCATTTGTTCTGAAATGGGCTGTCCAGCACGCTCCTTGTTTGAGTTTATAGCCTTGAATTCTGTTGTAACAGCTAAATTTGCAGCAGCAATTGCCGGTTTGTGCTTGTATGAGTCATTCTTGACAGATACAATGCCAAAGTTTGATAAAGATGGCAATAGCTTTGCAATTGCGGGTTCAATCGAGATACCAAGCTAACGGTTTTGTGCAGATGCAGTGCACGAGTAGAACTGCTGTTGTTGCCGTAGTCGCATCGTGCATGTTCATCGTATCTTAGCTTGTTGCGATCCCCGACTGAAGCTTAGACATTGACAGTGATAGAGGCGGCAGTTGTTGCTGCTGGACGCGCGCATGGCCTTCCATTGCAATCTCCGCCTTAAGCTAAAACAAGTCATGCTTTGCCGAGTCAACCAGAATTTGATTCTATCTCGGCATTCAGGAGCAGCATTGGTCTTCTTTTCGCACGGTTTATGCTCTTTTAAGATGAGCGAAACCGTTGGTTCTTCTTCACCGACGACACCCTGGGATTTGCAAAGCGATATTCTGTGCTTATTTGAGAGTTTGAGCATTTCGTGGGAGGGAAGCACCAGTAAATGCAAGCACGCTGATGAGAATGTTCCAGCTCAAGTTGAATCTCTCTCCAGCAATTCAAGATGAGCTTTGTTACATGGATCTGCATGTCGAGTCCTCGGAGGAAGGAAATGGCCGGTCTAGTCATGCGCAGTGTATCCGACACTACGGTTATGAGCGTGTTAGAGCACCTCGCCGAGCCAGTGGAGCACATCAAGCGCCGCTCTACACGGCTTTGGCTGATCCCCAGGTTTCCTCGCGAAGCCCTTCACGGTTCCGTGGCTTCGAATGCTTATATCTCGATGGCGAGTGGGTGGGTGGGGAGGGCCTCTGCGGGGTGCCGACCGTCCTCCTGGCTTTGACGACGGGTCCAATGATGGAGGTGCCGCGGTGGTTCACGAGGTGATCGACCCGTGGTGATGCAGTAGTGTGGAAATTGTACAGACATGTTGTTGAATGGACGATAGGCAGTGGTGCTAGGGATGATGCGGTAAGTTTCGTTTTGGATGGCTAGTCGATCACCTTTGATGCTGCCGGAGCATATCCACCGTCACACCTTTCATCGAAAACTGGAGGACCATCGAATCCTCTCAGAGGCCCATCCCCCTCGCCTCGCCATTAGCATAAGCGTGCCGGGCCACGAAATGATCTGCACGAGGCAACTCGATAGCAACCCCCAACCATCGGGGAGCTTGGGACACCTAGAGCGTCAAAACTTGGCACGGAGGGACATTAAATGCCATAATTTCGAAAATGCAGCTTAAGTCACTTGACAGGAGGGACATTAAATGTAATTTCGAAAGGTACATTAGGAGTAAGTGGAACACTTAAGTGCCACTCTACTAAATCCAATCAAATTGGCCACGTGACAACTTTCCGACGAGTTGAGTGCAAAACGGCGTCGTTTTCTCGTGACGTGATGACAAATTGCAAAAATAACGTCGTTTTGTGTTTGATGTGTAAATAATTAATATACAAATTAATTAAATTAAATTTAAACTTATTTTATTTAAAATATTCTAAAAATAAAAAACCTAAATCTTTTTTTTTTTTTTTAAATGCGGGGAGCCAAAGGGGGCGGCTGAGGGTTGAGACCTCGCCGCCAGTCGGTGGGGGTCGGTGACCCCGGCCGACCCTCCCCCTCTATTGTCGGCCTTTCACGCAATGGTGGGGAGGCGGAGGCGGCGAAGGCTTAGCCCAGCCCGCCCAGGCTCCCCCTTAAATTTTTTTTTTATTTTTAGGTTTTTTAATATTCATTTTTCAAGTTTTTAGAATATTTTAAATAAAATTAAGTTTAAATTTAATTTAATTAATTTTTATATTAATTATTGACACATCAAACACAAAACGACGTCGTTTTTGCAATTTGTCGCTACATCGACGAACAAAATAGCGTCATTTTACGCTTCGTCGGAAAATACCATGTCGACAATTTGGCCGGAGTGACACTTAAGTGTTCCACTTCTCAGCGGCATTTAAGTGTGCATTCAATATGGCAGCAATTAGTAGGTGCTAAATTTTATACTAATTCTTACGCCACCATCGGGTGACACTTAACTCTCCATTGCCAACTCAGGAGTGTAGTAACCAATTGCAAAGCTTATGTGCGCATTGTATCAATCCGTTTGTTAGCAAGAAATTATGTTCATCCAATAGTAACTATGTTTATCTTATCGTGTCTGTGCTTTTGTAAAGTGGTATTGTTAGAGATATGTTTTCGGTAGAAAAAATGAGGTCATAGAGAAACCATAATGCGGATTTTCATTCTAGTGACTTTACCATCAAAATCAATTACTTTGTGCATTCCTTTCCGAAACGGCCTTTGTTTGGGGGTGAGGTATGATCATAGGACAGATGTTTTCTTTGATTTTAATAACGGGTGATGATATATCTAGTCATTGATTTCTTGATTTCAATGTATTTTTTTTGGTAAAGTTCTTGATTTCAATGTTGGTGAATCAACAATCGTAAAATACAAGAGCAGGATGCCTCTACGGCATTGTAGCCTAACCATTTGACTGGTTAGGTTCTTGATGCTAAGAATCGATATACACTAATTTATTATGAAAATCGTTGGCATCAGGCTTGAATCTCTTACTCTAGGCCATAAGAAACTTACCTTTTCTTACTGCTTGTGGCTAGGACGATTTCAAAATGAATAATGACACGTATGATCTTTTGCAAACAAGATGCTCATCTCCTTCGTCATCGGACGATAATTAATAATGGTTGGATGAGTCACGAAATTATAAAGAATTTTGGATGAGTCAGTTGACTCGTGTAGTTATTTATGACTCGAGATTCTTGACTTTTAATTTAATTAATGTGATATTTGAACTTTAATCAATATTTAATGTGTTCCTTGAAATTTTAGTAAATGTTCAATAATCCTTCATTAATTTAAGATAAATGATAATGTAATTCATGGATCGAATTAAATATGTACAAAAAATTTAGGAATATTATTGAATAAATTAAAATTTTAAGAATTATATTAAATAAATTAAAAAGTCAAAGATCATATTTTACGATGTACCAAAATTAATGGACAATTTGCGGAACCAAAAAAAGTAATTTAATCTACATGGCCGTGGAAAAAAAAAAAAGAAGGGAGAGGAAAAAAAACCGTAGTAACGGTCGTCGCCGTTAACGCCCACGACGCGCCCAGCCTATCCCTCGCTCTGTCCACACAACCCCGTTACGGGACGGAACTCCGCCCCGGTGCCGTTACAGACGTCACGGCCTCTCCCCACCTTCCGTTAAAAAGCTTCACGAACTGACCTCACCGTCCCATTTTCCATCCCTAACGTCGTCTCCCTCCGCCGCGACCCCGCTGCTCCTAACCCTAACGTCCTCTCCGCTCCGCTTCCCGATGGCCTCCTGTGACGACGACTTCTCCTCTTAGGCGACGACAGCCACCACCACCACCACCACCACCACCACCCCCACCAGCCGCCTCCTCCGCCGCCGCATCCCCACCACCACCACCACCACCTCCTCATCCCCCGTCCTACGCGCCCCAGCAGCGGTACGCGCCCCCTCCCTCTCCCGCTCCTCCGAAATCCACCCCGATCCACGCGCCGCCGCCGCAGCAGCCGCCGCAGCCGCCGCCGAGCCCCAAGGCGACCGGCGCCGAGGTCCGCGAGGAGGGCGGCGACGACGACTACGGCGACGCGGCCTTCCACGACGTGAACCCGTTCTCCGCCGACGAGGGCTCGAACCCGTTCAACGCCGCCGGATCGGATCCGAGCAAGTCCCGCGCCGATGGGCGATCCGACAAGAGGAAGAGCCAGGACGAGCTCAGCGACGGGGGCACGCCGTATAACTACAAGAAGACGAAGGCTTCGGCTTCCTCCGCTTCCGCGGCCGCCGGCGGGGCGGCCGGCGGGAGCTCCGGTGGAGGTGGGGAGTATAGGAAGGATCGGGAGGAGTGGAGCGACGCCGCGATCGCGTGCCTCCTGGAGGCGTACACGGAGAAGTTCACGCAGCTGAATCGGGGGAATCTGAGAGGGAGGGACTGGGAGGAGGTGGCGACGACCGTGAGCGAGCGATGCGATAAGCAGACGAAGAGCGTGGAGCAGTGCAAGAACAAGGTGGACAATTTGAAGAAAGGTACAAGCTGGAGAGGCATAGGATGACCAATGGAGGCATATCGGTGAGCCACTGGCCGTGGTTTAAGAAATTGGAGGATCGTTGGTAATTCGTTGCCTGTGAAATCTCCGAGCGAGGACTGACAAGGGAGGTGCTGCTTCTGCTACCTCTGTTAAGCAGTCCAAAAAGGTGATTTCTCCTCTGATTATTTGTTCCTGATTTGAATCTCCAGAGGCTTGTAGAGATCTTTCATTATGCTTCGGTTGTTCTGTTCATAATTGCGTGGGAGACTGGAGACTTGTTGTGAAATTGTGAATGCATTTTCCGGGAATGGAGAATAGCTGGCAGGGAAGATCCGTTTGATTAGTTAGAGTTCTGCTGCTGGATCATGTCTGGATTTATCGTGGAGGGGCCATACTTTAGTTGTGCGTGCTTTCAGTCTCTGTGGATGTTTCCTTTGCTTGTCAGGAGTTGACCAATCGTCGTCTCCTGTCTTTTGGACTCATTTAGTTGTCTTACTAAGGAAATGGTGCGCGTGTGATTGGGGAAGTTACGACATTAGCTGGTGGGAAGGACAAACTAGCATCTTGCTGGTCAGAGATTTATAGATTTTAGAAATGGGGAATGCACAATACTTGATCCATCTCTTACATTGAAGTTATAGATAGTTCAGCAGATATCTAGATGTATCTAGGCCAATGTTTTATTCAGCATACTTTAGTTTCGTTGAAGAGTATTACTTGTTTGCAAAAATTAATGAAATCAATAATACTCTTAATCTTCTAATGATTGACTTTAATTATTTACAGTTCTGAGACCCTGAAGTGCCCAGCCAGCTGTATGGATATGTTCATTCTAATACATGCAGAAATTTTCATCCCTGTATGATATCTCTTTGTGGAGACCTGCACTTCTTTTACTGGGATGGGAATCCAAGAATTGAATGTTAAGGAAAAATGCACAGAAGTGCATTGGAGACTTGAGAAAACTTTACACTATATTTGTCAATTTTACCAGAAGTATGGTGGAGTTTCAGTAGGCGTATATCTGAAATTGCAACTGAGTCTGTTGGCTTAGTCTGGCTGTTTTAACTACAAATTTTTGGTATAGTTCGTCACTATAAGTATGATGGGCCAAGATCATTAGCTTTGTATAGTTACAGTCAATTTTTCATGTTCATTTTGCCTTGGCTATGGTATAAATGGTTTGTCTGGAATCTACTCCTATTGCGCATTGTGTGTTAATTGTCTGGCTGGCCACTTCTGGAACCTATATTTCACAAATCAAACTCCTGAGCTCTTTAATTGTGATATCAACAACAATGCATATGGAATAGAGCTTACTTCTCTTTCGACATTCTGCTCTTGTTTTATCCATAAATATTTTAAACGGAAAAACAATAGTTGGGGCCTATTTGGTAACCACCATGTTTTCTATTTTTCTGTTTTTGTTGCCCGGAATAGAAAAGAACAGAAATATGTTTGGCTTAACATTAGCTAATTTTTTTCTATTCCCTGGAATAAAAAAGTATCCAGAATAGATTTGGAACAAAAAAAAAACAAGAAGTTAAAAAGTCTTCTTCTTTGTTCTTGGGAACAGAAATGGGAAAAAATATTTTGAACATGAATTGCTCATCGAATAGAAATGTTACCAAACATACCCTTGATCTCTAAGTTTTCTAGAAATACTTCCATTGCTTTGTAAGAATCACTATCCTCATAAGGTGTATAGAATAAATGCAAAATTCGATCACGCACTTGATAGCACTGTGTAATCTGCTACTTACGATGATACAATCAAAGCATAAGGTTCATTTCTGACTAATCTCTTTCTGCCCAATAGAACTGTTTCATTTTAATGGTCTTTCTCTTGATTGTTGTGATAGACATGCAGTAGTAACAACCTGCCAGGGAAACCTGAAGGTGAATAACATCAAATCCAAATCATTATCTAACCCCAGATGGCGGAGAGTTGTATTCAAGATTAGTGGTGCTGCACTTGCTGGTACTGGACAAAACAATATCGATCCAAAGGTTATCTTCAATTCTTTAATTTCTTTTTATTGCAGTGCTCTCATTCGGTAATCACTGGTGCTGACCTTTCTGATCAAGTTTTTAGTATTATCAGTACTTTGGTTGAATAATGAATCAAAAGCCCAAAATGATCTTTTCTATTCCACTTGGTCATCAGGGTGGCAATGTTGTCGCAAGAGAAGTCATGATGGCATGTCGTCTTGGTGTACAGGTACTTCTAGCTGAGTTTTATGTCTGGCCATGTCATGGGCCAGATGCTTAATCAGATATTCAAACTTACATTCTTTTGTGATTCTCTAGGTGGCAATTGTTGTTGGAGATTTCGCAATTTCTTTTGTGGCGACACGTGGTCCTCTACAGGCTTAGATAGATGTACAGCATACCAGATTGGTAATGTGGTGTTCTACTCTAGAACCTCTAAATAAATATTGGATGACTAGCCTCCTCAATTATTATGGCTATTCCTCATGAGTAAAAAAAGAAAACATACTTCCATGGGGCCCAGTGATAGCTAAAGTTGTTCACTGCAGTTTCAAAGATTCTATCTTTTTCATTTGTGCTGCAGTTTCAGGTTCTAATCAATATATACTTAATATTCTGCTTTTGATAATTCATAGTGTCCTAAAATGATGGCAAGTGAGAATGTTCAAGACTGAATATCTGATTCTTTTGAAAATTCATGACAGACTACATTCTTTGCCCATGATTTTTTTTTCTTGCTGGAATTAAAAATTATATTCTTAAACTCTCCTTCCATATGAGTAACTAGCCAGGGAGGTCTAATACATGATTGGTGCAATGATCCATCATGATTAACCCCTCAGAAAAGTAAAAAATGCATTATATGATTTTGGAATAGAAAGGACCATACAATTTTTTCAGTAAACTTTACCAGAAATTTTCTTTTAAATATTATAGTGGGTGCAGCATTTTCAAAAAATAGTTGGTATATGACAATCATATTGTAAGCTCATTTCTGTTGGTGATTGTGTCAAAGATTGATGATCAATTGTCTTTTCAATAACAGAAATCTGCCCACATGTGCAGTTGTTTCATTCGTTTATTGTTTTGGTGCTTTTGCATGGATATATTTTAACTATCCTTTATTTATTTGTTCCAGTATGATGGCAACTGTGATGAACTCTGTACTTCAGTCAGCACTAGAAGATGGGTGTTCAGACGCGTGTGCAATCTGCATTTCCAATGCAGGTTTGCTGAACCATACAGCAGGCAGCGAGCAGTGCGTCATTTAGGAGAAAGGCCGAGGTTGTAATATTTGGCGGTATTGGAGCTGGCACTGGGAATCCTCTCTTTTCTACAGACACCGCTGCGGCTCTTCGAGCTTCCGAGAGTACGGTTCTGCAGCATGCCTAAACTTCCACTTTAAAATTCTGTACTGCTTGTATAGTCTCAATTCTAATACCTGTCCTTCCCTCCTCTACACCTGACACATGCACATTGGTTACACTTTCATGCATTGCCTGCTACATGAGATTGAAGCTGAGTGTTCTCTTCATCATATGGCTGGTACATCAGATTGAGGCACTTAATTCATGTCATAATTGTTTGTTTGCATGATGTTTTCAAGATTTGGTCTGAGATTGAAATTATTCTTTTATCTCAGTCCATGCTGAAAAAAAGGTACTAACGTGGATGTTTATGTTGCAACTCCCAAGACAACAATGTTACTTTCGACCATATCACCTATAGGGATATGGGTGCACGTGTGAGCCACATCCCATAGACATGATGGCATTGACATTCTGTGAAGATAATGGTTCCTGGTTGTGGTTGTTTTATAATTAAATACTTCTAGGACTATATTTGTGTAAGGACAGAGTTTGGGGAATTTCAAGATTGACTGTTGATACTGCTTGTTACTCATGATTTTGACATTTTTTAGCCTTATCATCTGTGTTTAATTAATTTTATATTTATTCTTGGGCTTGCAAATTTTCTTTCTTTTCCTGCGAAGATTGCATGAACAGCTGGAGCAATCACCTTTTCATTGTTGTGCAGTTGTGGTGTTTAATCTTCTTGAGGCTGGGAACATTTCAAGAACCTTATGTGGTGATCAAGTTGGTACCCTGATTGACCAGGCTGGCAGGATAAGCTAATAGAATAACTATAAAATGCGGTTCGAAGCATTAATAGGTCTTCTATCCCGAAATTTACTTAGAACTTGTTCCTAAGTTTAATCTTTCATAGAACTGTCGGCACTTAAGTTCTGCTAAGTGATCGACCAACCAGTTCTCTCCTCTAATTGAAGCTTGAGAAAGTGGAGAAGGAAGTCCATATCAGTTCCGTGGATGCTGGACACCAACCATGTAGTGACTTTCATCCTCTTGAAACTGCATCACTACATAGCAAGGTCTGGCTAATTGTGTCATTGATCTGCATCACCATAAGGTGCCGTCTTTTACTGTAAACTAGTGTATGTAATTTTACTAACCGAAGGCATTAGTAGGAAAGTGTTGTGGTGGGACAGTTGATGAAGTGGAGAGTGTGCTTATAGTTTAAGGTAGGAAAATTACTTACCAGAGTGATTGTAATGACATCTTGAGATCAATGACAGATATATGCACATTTTCCCTATAATGTGACTCAGATGCTTTTATTCATTTTGTACTTGGGCTATTGTTCACTGAATTTAGAAAAGGCTGATGAATTGACAGAAGGCAATTTGGATGCTTGTTGCACGGGTGATGATCCTTCTTTATATCATAGACAGATGCATAATATTTTACCCGATGAAGTTTGATCTTGGCGTGCATGGTAAAGTTGCTTTCATGCATCTTTCTTTCAGGCAGACTCCAGAAAGTTGGTTGTGGCTCAGAGAGAGCACTCTGTCGAAGATCTTAGAATTTGTGTTTGAGATGGCAGTTCAAGCAGAGTAGTATTTGCATGTTATTGGAGTCTGTTTATCTGTTGATTTAGGGGGTAAAGGAAAAGTTGAGGAGCATGTTTGTTCCCACCAACATGACGCATTCAGCCTTTAAGCGAAAGTATCATGTAAAACTTAGTATGGAAACATTGATCCTTTTTTCTTTATTCGAGACAAGAAGATTGATCCTGGCTGTTTCGCTCTGGTTCCTGCGTTGTTTATGTTACTTTCTTCATCCAGTGCTGGTCATGCATGTCCGCCTTGACTCGCCTCTTATTTTTTGGCTGCTTCAGATGCTAGACGGAGTTTTATTTGAAAGTTAGGCTCAGATTAAGCCAAGCCGAGGTTTGGTCTTCGAAGAGCGTTGGAATTTCTTTGATGGCCAAACGGTGAGTACAGTTCTTTCAGATTGTTGCTTGCTCAGTAACAGTAGGATGATGTAGAAATCTATATGTCCCTTTGTGCATGTACGTCTAAGTTCATCGATTTAGCGATGTACCAATCCATGCGTTACTACTCTTCTCGCCTCGACAACATTTGCTAATGCTTGACTCTTACATGATTGAGGTAGCTTGGGAGTAGGTCTGTCAAATAAGAGGGGGAGGGTCGGGTCGGGTAGAAAATGGTTCAATCCAAATTGATCATTTTTATACCTGATCCGACCAATTGTCTATTTTTAGTAATTTTTTTCTTAAATTGAAGAATAGGCGGCTTCATAAATTGGCTTATCGAGTTATGAGGGGCTTCACGAAATGGCATATCGAGTTAGTGAGGAAGCTTGAGGTTGAGTTATGGATTGAGACATGAAAATGGTGGTGAAGGTTCAGCTCAGATCATCCGTAAATCATGAAATAGGTTAGGAGCTTGAGTTTTGTATTAAATATAAACTGGTTTCAGGCCGTTCATAAATCATGAAATGGGCTCTGGCTTTTAGTTATGTCTTGATCAGTCACACTCAAGTTTGATACATAATTTCAGTAGTATGTTTAATAGGTGTATATTTTGTCACTAACATACGGTTCTTTATTTTGTAAACCATGAAAAACCCTGAGTTTTACTGACGTGTTACATGTGATAACGATGAGCAAAATCAACTTTACTATCCTGTTACCAGCGATAAAGATGAGCAAAATCATAAATTTAGGTCAGGAATCGGAGAGATAAGGATGAGTAAGTTCAGAAAATCTAACGGTTTGGGAAAGTCAATGTACGTGGGCCTAGGAGGAATAGCAATAGGAGCCCAGGATGGTGATCTCACAAATTTTTCTGTCTTCCTCCTCTATCACTTCCCTTCTCTCTCTCTCTCTCTCTCTCTCTCTGTGCAGTACCCATCAGTTAGTAGCGAAAAAGAGATAGAACTTCATTCAACCAATCATAAAAAGCAGAATTCAATTCTTTTCTTCAAAAGCAAGATCTTCACATGGTTAGTAATCAAATGTTGGCACGATAACAATGGAATCCGTCGAGGAAGGAGGCGCTGTTGCCGTCGCAGAGGAGATAGGATTTCATTAGGAGGTGCGTGAGGCTGGTGAACGAGCAAAGAACGAGGTTCTACATCGAAAGCAAGATCTTCACATGACTTGCAATCACATGCCGGCAACGAAAATATTACTTCTGCAACAAGTGGAAGCCGTCGATGAAGGAGACGCCGAGGCGCTAAATCACCGACTCGCCATTGCAGAGGAGATGTGATTTCACTAGGGTGTGCGAGGTTGGCGAACGAGCAAAGAGCGAATCGTGAGGCATTAGTCGCCATGCTCCTTTGCTGGTGCAACTATGAGGGTCAATAAATTTGTTCCCGGGTGACGAGATCATGACAATTCATTTTTTGGGTTTGTCTAATGAGCTGAGCTTTTAATAGAAATTAAGTTAAATGGGTTTTAAATGGATTCATAACATACCAAATTAAACCAATTTACATTTTAATTTAAGAATCTATTATGGTCGGCTAGCGCAATTTGGGGTAACTCATTTATAATCCATTTCAACAAGGCTATGAGCTCATCATGCACGATTATCACAATTTTACTGGATTAAAAATTGTACAACCACTTTTCACAGCCAAAACTATTGCCAGAAACTACTACGAGAAAGTTATATCAAATAAGTCATTATGATTCATTAGAAACCCTAAAATGACAACCAAACCCTTTAGCCTTTGGGTAGAATTTCTACTCACCCTCTCCTCTATATTCTCTTCTCCGTTTTCAATCACATTTGTTAAAATATGTCTCGAGTTTGAGTTTAATGTGAAATTCCAAATAATTTGAATTGGATATGTTGCGGACGTTAGAAATTGAGCAAAGAAGATCCGAAAATCAACTTCCCAAAGTTTGAATCGCATTGAGAGTTTAGCCACTGAAATAGGAAATTCCAACTTTCACTTGGATTTGGATTTTTGTTTAAAATATATAGAGATATATTTTGATTAAAATAAACAAGTTAGGAAACGAGAATCCTATGAGAAGTTGGCAAAGAATAAGAGTCTTGTTGCCATGAATGGGAGAGTTGATCATGAAGAAGTGTTCTTGAAGCGCCATCTCGTTGTCGAGTGCTTAGGAGAGATTTTCTTTATCATGAATTACATCCAAAAGATTTAGTATTCAAGCTAATTAAATCTTGTGGTAAGATTTGCGTGTAATTCTCTTGTGAGATTGAGATTATTTATTGAGGAATTTGGCTAAATTTTGCGTGTGTTATTGGTGTAATTGGGGCTTGGAAGTGTTTGAGTGACTTGAGTGTGTAATCTTCTTTGTATTGTTTGATTTATAGTGAAATTCGCTGCCGCTCTCTTCGTGGACGTAGGCCTACGACTGACAACCACGCATCCGGTATTCGATTTATTTTTTTTCTGTCTATATTATTGTTTGATCGCTCGTCTTTTCGCAACAACATCAACTAAAACTCCCTGGCACAATGGAATTTTGCGCCGGCCAATTCCCTATTTGATCGGGAATCGATCATACCCACTAGAAGAGGCTCGCCCACATTGTGATGGATCGATGAGACCGTCGTTGTTGTGATTAGACCGTTTTTCGAATCGAGATGCTCCGTTCATAGGGAGTCGTAGGATCTTTTCTTGGCCAAGTCACGGGACAAGATGTGAAGGGCCGATCGCTCGACCCACACTCTAAACTGGGACAGAAAGGGACCCATGGTAAAAACGTTCACACGAGAGCTCGATCCACGCACGAATATGCCTTTCCATTCCGTTGTACTAGACAAGCACGGTAGTGCTGATTTTGTCATCATAGACGAGGATCTCCGCTAAGTTCTCGCCGAATCATTTTGTCCATCTAATTGCAACAGAAGCAAAGGCTCACCACCATATGAAAGGGAAGTAAAAAGTCATAAACGTATTGTATTGATAGTAATTCAGTTTTAGACCTTTCAATTTGACCAATTTAATTCTAAACCTTTTTGTATTGATACCGATTATGGTGAGCGAAAGTTCTAGGTTTCGTACGGGTTTGATCTAGAACCTAGAACCTATTCATTAGAATATATTCTTCATTTTGGAACTTGGAACTTTTACTTTGCATGTTTAGAATTCCAAAACCTATGCTATTACAAGTTTTTAAAAAGTCTACTTAGGTTCCACCTATATTATTATTTGAATGATTACAATTAATTAACCACAAAATTTACTATGGGAGTTTCGCTATACGAATTTTTAGTAAATTGAATGGAAGTAAGGTTTCTTTGTAGCGTAGCTTCTTTTAACAGGTAGTCTAGGTTAGATTACTTGAGAGTTAAGGAAAATGTAGCAATAAGACGCCAGCTTGGATGACAGAAGTCTGCTTCTTTTCTTGCCATCTCTAGCTCAAACTTTCTTTGGTTCTCAAGGACCGGTCAGAGTGGTGAAAGCTGATTTGGACACCATCGGACCGTTATATGAGAAAACAATGTAATTGCATGTTATATATTGGTATATGAGTACTAGAAAATGAAGTTGTAAAAAGGGCATGCGGGGGACGTACCCCTCAAAGCCAGGCATGGATGAAGATGTCATCATTTTATGGAAGTCTCACTCGTGCACGTGTCTTAGGAAAGCCGAGCAATACCACACGACAAAGGCACAGGACAAGAAAATTATAATTCTCAAGTCATATGCATAAAAAAATTTCATACCAGAGCAATCAAATTGGTGTTCTTTAAGAACGTCGTCACATGTGATAGTTCTACCACCATTGATTTATCAACTTTTATTTCATCTGTGAGTTCCACCGTCATGGTCACTGTTCACTTTCAAACTATAACCATCGATCGTGATATTCTCTAAGAAGATTGATGTCTTTGGTCAGTTGCCCTAGTTTATAGTAGCGTACCGAAGTATGTGAAAAGGAAACTATTAGAGGACGCATGACTGGATAGGTCCACCCTCTAATTCGTTAAATAGGCACTAAAACGAATGTCAACTCTTGCAAACCCTCAGCTTCTCATCCCTCCTCAACGCCGCTGCCACCATCGTCCAGAAGCTTTTACTTCCATGGCGTCGCCAATAGCGCAAGCCAAATGCGACGTCGGCAACATTGTGAAGATCAAGAAAATGGCTTCCATGTGGCGGAAGCACAATAGAGCCGGCGGCAGAGAATCCACCCTCTGACGTCCCTCCGGGCCACCTGGCTGTTCTCGTTGGGATATTTCGCCGGAGATATGTAATCAAGGTAGAGCAACTGAACCACCCATTTTGCATCAGCTCCTGGACCAGGCGTACGAGGAGTGCAGCCATCAGAGGGATGGGCCATTAGCTTTGCCTTGCGACGAGTCTCTCTTCCGAGAAGTGGTGTGCTCGATAGAACGCAGCACGATTACAGATCTTTCCTCGTGCCGTGTCGAAGAGCGGAGGGACTTGGCCCCGCTTGTGTCTGGATCTATGAGAAGTTCGGCGTGCTAGACAAAGTGAGCATATCCGTTAGTCCGTGTGCCGCTTCGTTATTGCAGTTTATAAGTTTATAGTTACCAGCATCACCAGCTTGTCAGATGTGGTAATGATGAGAAAGCCACCGATGAGATGTTTTCGTCTCCACTATAGGTGTCAGGTACTTCCACCTTGTGATAGCTTATAATGTCTTGGTTGAGATATGATGCATTTCAACCCACGCATGCTGTAGATCAATGTAAATGAAGAAAATCCTTTATTGTCCATCTCTTTTTACACGCTACTAGTGATGGCTTGAGGGATCCACCATACGACCGAGGGCAACCATAACGGTTCGCGGCCTTATCTTGTGGACAGCTAAAATCACCGAGCTTCGCCCGCTCGGCATTGTGCCACCTACGACATGTTCTACACTTTCTTGACCTTTCGCTATGTTAATATTTTACATTGCAACCCACCGGTGGACAGTTAAGTTGGTTTGGCTTTGGACACTTCATCACAAAGATCTCAAAATCGAAACTTCGTAACTGCTAACGCGTTTTAAGTGGGGGGCCATGGTAATGGGGTCCTGTGTTAATCTCTCCCAAAGTATAGGGGTCTGGTCTTTTGGTGCTGGGAAGCCCATGGTGGAGTCCTCGATTTACAAAAGAAATATATATATTATGCAGCGTATGACATGATCAAAGAATTATGGGGGCAAAAAAAAAAAAAAGATCGGCACAGCATGCGCATGCACATAAACAGATCGATACACCTTGTTATAAAAGTTTTTGTTAGTCTGCTGTTCTGAAAAATGGAGAAAGAAATATAAGAAGGACTAAAAGAGGCAGCTTTAAGCTGTTGGTAATAAATAA
This sequence comes from Eucalyptus grandis, assembly GCF_016545825.1. Lineage (NCBI taxonomy): Eukaryota > Viridiplantae > Streptophyta > Magnoliopsida > Myrtales > Myrtaceae > Eucalyptus > Eucalyptus grandis. The sequence goes on from NC_052612.1 coordinate 30,409,368, forward strand.
CACTTCCAAATTTTCATCGTAGTATAGAGTATTTGGTCGAAACATCGGCGACAATTTAACTCTCATTAACAATGAATGAATTGAGAAAGGGGTACTACTTGCCCAACTATAAAGTAACTCATTTTCATCTTGTACTTGAGCTTTTCCTTAAATTGGTAAGTTAGTGAGGAAGCTTGGGGGCTAAGTTATGGACTTGGGCATGAAAGTGGTGGTGAAAGTTTGGCCCAGGTCATCTATAAATCATGAAACAGGGTCATCCATAAATCATGAAATAGGTTTTGGCTTTTAATTGGGTCTTAATCAATTGCATTCAAGTTGAAGACATTAATTTCAGCAATTTGTTCAATAGGCATATATCTTCACCAATGTACGATTCTTCATTTTGCAAATAATGAAAACCACGAGTTCTATTGACTTGTTACATGCAACAACAATGAGCAAAATCAATCTTACTGTCTTTCTACATGTGATAGGATGAGCAGAAATCATTGTAACTGTAAATTTAGGTAGGAATCGGAGATATAATGACTAGAGCCATCAAATATGTGGGTCGCATTGGAGTTAGGGTCTAGTTGGATCGAGTCAAAAATGGTCTAACTCAATTAATTCGTTTTCACTCATTTTCATGCAATGTAAATTTGATGATCCATACTCGACCCAACTCATATTACTGAAACATACTAATATTTAACTCAATTTAGGTTAATCACTCCCACTCATTTAATTCACTTTAAGCTCTTCACACAATCAAATTTAAAAAGTAAATAAACAATAAAAAATTAGTAAATAAAAAAAAAAAGTGAAAATCCTTTAAATTGAAATACTTTTGAAGAATTCTTGATAAGAAAAAGTTTGATAAGCTAATGATTGACATAAATATAATATTTGCTTATTTGTGAAAAACCATTTTTCATATTGCATGATGCAATAAAAAAAAAATGGTATTGCTAAAACATTTTATGCAAAAAAAATTTAATGGACAGTTTTTATAATTTTTCAAAAAGATTATTTTTTTAAAAATCGATTTTTAATTATTTTTATTTTTAAAAATGAATTTTTAATTATTATTTTAAAAAATTTTAATTTTTCTTTTTCTTCGGCCGACTACCAACCACGACGACGACGGTGATTGGGTTTAGGCGAACTCAAGGTTTGTCAAATCCGCAAGGCTCAAGCCTCGCCAATTGTTGGCGAGCTCGAGCCTCACCCCGGATCGAAGGCTTGAGCTCGCCAAACATCAACGAGCTTGAGCCTTACTTAGCCGATCGGGCGGTCATCGTGGGAGAGGAAGAAGAAAGAAAAAAATGGAAAGAAAAAAAAAGAAATATGAAATATGAAAAATAATTATAACTTGGATTTTATAAAAAGATATTTTATAAAGTTAAAGAGAGAAAGAGAGAGTGTAAGGCTTGTGTTGGAAATGAGTTTTAAGTCTAACCCATTTAAGACCTATTTATCTTAAGCTTTCAATTTATAAATCCATTTAACTAGTCTTTTCAAAATGTAAGTGACTCATATAAAATCCATTTATGATTTGAAGGGGTCTAAAATCCATTTATGATTTGAAGGGGTTATATATGGATTTAAGACCCATTTTTTGATACCTTTAATAGCGATGGGTTAAGCTTTGAAAATCTAATGATTTGGTAAAGTAAATGTACCTAGGCCAAAGGAGGAATAGCAGTAGGAGCCTAGGATGGTGATCTCACAAGTTTTTCCGTCTTCCTCCTCCATCGCTTCACTTCATACTCTCTCTCTCTCTCTAGTACCCATCGGCTAGTAGCAAAAAGAGAGAAAGAGACAACTTCATTCAACCAACCCACAAGAAGCAGAATTCAACTCTTTTCTTGAAAAGCAAGATCTTCACATGGCTAGCAATCACACGAAGGCAACGAAAACATTACGTCGACGACAAGTGGAAGCTGTCAAGGAAGGAGGCGCCGTGGCCGTTGCCGTCGCCATCGCAGAGGAGATGTGATTTCACTAGGAGGTGTGTGAGGCTGGTGAACGAGCAAAGAGCGAGGTTCTACATCATGAGATTGAGTCACCATGCTCCTCTGTTGGCGCAACTATAGGGATTGATGAATTCGTTCTTCAGTGACGACGATCATGAGAATTCATATTTGGGATTTGCCTAGTGAGCTGAACTTTTAATGGGAAATGAGTTAAGTGGGCTATGAACGGGTTCATAACATGCCCAATTAAACCAATTTGCTTTAATATTTTATTTTAGAATCTATTATGGTTGGTTAGTGAAATTTGAGGTGACTAATTTATAATCCATTTCAACAAGACACTGCAATTTTGCTAGATTATGAATTGTATAACCACTTTTCATAGCTTAAGCTACTGCGAGAAAGTTATATCAAATCAGTCATAATGATCCATTAAGTAGCACCGGCTAGTCTCGTTTTCATATACCTGAGGCTGAAGTTTTTGGTTAGAAGCCCTAAAGTGAAAACCAAACCCTTTTTACCTTTGTAGAATTTCTACTCACCCTCTTCTCTACACTCTCTTTTCCGTTTCAATCGTAGTAACTGAAGTCCCAGCGCAATGAATTACGCCGTGCCGGCCGGTCCTATTTGATCGGGAATCAATTATACCCATGAGAAGGGCTCACCCACACCACGATGGCGATTGATGAGACCCGTCGTCGACGCGATCAGACCATCTGTCTTCAGATCGAGATGCTCTTGGCCGTGTGTCCGTTTGTAGAGCCGTGGGATCTTTTCTTGGCAGTGTCACGAGACAAAATGTCAAGGGCCAATCGCTCAACCCACATGTTCCATCGTTTCTAAACTTGGACAAGAAAGGGACCCATAATCAAGACATGCACAGGAGCTCGATCCACTCAGGAATATGCCCTCCATTCCGTTGTACTAGACAAGCACGATCGTGCTGATTTTGTCATCATAGATGAGAGGATCTCAGCTAAGTTCTCGCCAAATCATTTTCCATCTAATTGCAACAGAAGCAAGAGCCTCACCACCGTATGAAACCATTCACTTTCTCGGCCAGAACTTTCAAAATGACACTCTTCGATTTGGGGTAGACCGTCTAATGGTTCCTCAGCATCTCGTTTTCGCAGGCCTTCTTGATTCACGAAGCCGGACCCGAATTGGCATGACGCATGGAGGACTGACTTTACCCTAATTTCACGTCTTGCCTTTGCACATGATTGTTTAGAGTCGAGCTTCTCATTGAAGGCGACGTATCTCTTTCCATTTCGACAATTGAAAAGGAGTTTACATAAGTATGGTAAGGAAGAAAAAATTGTGATCAGTACAATGCAAGATGACCCATGAATGCTAGGACCTACATGCTCCAAAGGTCGCGTCACATTATAATCTTTGCATGATTAAGACTATACAAAATCTATTTTCCAATTTTTCTTGGTTCATTAATGATTTTTCACCCGGGAGTTCTCCATTTCAATACGACACACCTCTCAAGATAGTAATTCTCCTCCTCCTCATCTGTTTCTTTTGTTTTTACTTTTCTTGGGTCCAATCTGATCCAGGGGTTTAATTGAAGAAATTATTGAGTGAATCTAATGCATGCACCATTCATCTGAACCGCGGGCATTGTATGTAAAGTGGATGGATAAGTAGGCAGGCCTCGCTAAATCGAATGATCTCGCTTGATTACTATTTTTGTGAGCGGCTCTTTATCGATGTTGTTTGGCTCATGATTTAAAGATAATTTGCGAGCGAACAAGGAATTTGTTAAAGCCTGCCCGGTCTATGTATGAATTAAAAGTTCCCCCTTTTTCCGCACTAGCTTGTTCCTATCCTGGCTCCATAGTTCGTCCCAATGCTATTGCAATCGAACCTCAAAACATTCGCTTCCTCTTTTGAATATTAGTCGAGATGGGGTTTTGAGTTTGTGCTATATCCCAAAAATTCGAGGAGAAATTCCATAAATTCCCTAGACTTGGACACCGTTTCTCGAAAGATCATCTAGAGCAGGACCTTTCTCAAGTTACCCTGAATTGAACCTATAACGACCCAGTTTGATAAAGGCAGGGAGTGACCGAGGCCAAAGGACTCGGACAATGAGCAACTCCTAGTTGGCTTTTGGATTGGTGAATGGGGCATGAATGAACTAAATTATACATCAAACATATAAAGAACGCATATTGACGTAACAACAAGGTTTACTTTGGAACAACAAAGTTAAATGTGCTCATGTTATAGCAATATTAGGATGGGCGACCTCCTTGAAATTTTTTTTATCTGTATTCCAAATGATGAGGCTTGGTATGGGATGAGGCAAAGCAAACAATATTTCAAGTGAGTTAATCTAAGGATGTCATAATATGGTATTTGAGTGGGATCCCCTTCATTAAGTGTGTAGTTCGGGATGAACCACGTGGAAGTCAAAGGGCCTGTAATGACTCAATCCAAGGGGGTAGGGAGTGGTCACCAGGGCAGATGAATCGGACAAGGCAGGCTTAGGATGGTGAAAATGAACTGATTTGCACATCGGACACGGGGAGAGTGTGTCTAAAATGTATGTGAAAATCAGAATTAACTCATAAATGCGCCATTTAACATGAGACAAATTTTGCTTTGAAACTCATGTTAGTTATTTTTTATTATTTTTTGGGGGGTTGTGCATCTCTCCAACGAATGGGATGGGCACATGACAGATGCTTAATAAACGGTGGCTTTTGGCACCGTCGATGAGGTAGGAGATCAAGTGAAAGACACCAATTCATTTTAGAGGATATTTCGAGAAAAAAACAATGTAATTGCGTGTCATATAATGGTATATGGGCACTAGAAAATGAAGTACGGGATAGGGCACGCGAGGGCACGTACCCCTCTAAACCAGGCATGGATGAAGATGTCATCATTTTTTGGAAGTCGTGCGTGACCCGGAGCAGGTGGACGTGTCTTAGCAAAGCCGAACAATACCACAAGACAGGAACATCATAACTCTCAAGTCATATGCATAAAAAACTTCCATAGCAGAGCGATCAAATTAGTGTTCTTGAATTCGTCGCATGTGATAGATCGACTCTTTATTAGTTTTTATTTCATCTGTGAGTTCTGCGGTTATGATCACTATCAGCTTTCGAACTACAAACGTATAACGGATACAGTGTATCTATCGTAATATTCTCTGTAAAGATTGATGTGTTTGCTCCATCGCCCTGGCTTATTATAGCGTACCAAAGTATGTGAAAAGAGGAAACTATTAGAGGATATGACTAGATGGGTCCACCCTCCTGGTTCGTTAAATAGGCACTAAAACGGACGTCCGCTCTTGCAAAGCCTCAGCTTCTCATCCCTCCTCAACGCTGCTGATGTTGTCGTGCCGGAAGCTCTTACTTCCATGGTGTCGCCAATAGTGAAACTCAAATGCAACATCGGCAACATCGTGAAGCTCAAGAAAATGGTTTCCACGTGGTGGAGGCACAACAGAGCTGGCGGCAGCGGCAGCGGAAGGAATCCACCCCCTGATGTCCCGCCGGGCCACCTGGCTGTTCTCGTTGGGACATTTCGCCGGAGATTTGTAATCAAGGTAGAGCAACTGAACCACCCCATTTTGCAGCACCTCCTGGACCAGGCGTATGAGGAGTGCAGCCATCAGAGGGATGGGCCATTAGCTTTGCCTTGCGACGAGTCTCTCTTCCGAGAAATGGTGGGCTCGATAGAACGCGGCGCGACTGCAGATCCTCATGTCGTGTCGAAGAACGGAGGGAGTTGGCCCCGCTTATGTCTGGATCCATGACAAGATCGGCATGCTAGAGGAAGTGAGCATAGCCTAGGCAGTGACAGCGGCTTCGGAATCTACTTCGTCGCATGGCGCTGTTAGGCCGTGTGCTGCTTCGTTATTGCAGTTTATAAGCTTATAGTTACCAGCATCACCAGCTTGTCAAATGTGGTAATGATGAGAAAGCCGCCGATGAGATGCTTTCGTATAGGTATCGGGTGCTTCCGCCTTGTAATAGCTTACATTTTCTTTGAGATGTGATGCATTTCAACCCCACGCACGCAGTAGACCAATGTAAATGAAGAAAATCCTTTATCGTCCATCTCTTTCATAGGCTACTAGTGATGGCTTGAGGGATTTACCCTACGAACCGCGCGCAACAGTAACTTTTCGAGGCCTTTGTCTTGTGGAGTGGACAGCCTAAAAATCGCCGAGCAGGAGCTTCGCCTGCTCGGATTTGTCCCACCTACAACATGTTTTACACTTTCTAGACCTTTTGCGATGCTGATATTTTACATTGCATTTTGCAGAGTACGACATGATCAAAGAATTTATAGGAATGAAAACCCGCAGCGCAGCATGCATGCACACACAAACATAACACCGCACCTTGCTATCGAAGTTTATGGTAGTCCGCTGTTCTGAAAACTGAAGAAACGGATAAAAAGAGAACAAATCAGGACCAGTCGGTCCAGTCCTTAGTCCCAAAAACTAGGAATTGGTCTTCATGGTTCGGTTCCTAATTCCACCTTAGAATTGGATCGATCTGGGAGCTAGTCATCCTTAGTGAAAATGAACCGAATTGCGTAGCAAACATGAGAAACGTGTCTAGAATGTACTTGAAAACTAGAATTATCTGACAGAGGCGCCTATGTTGATGGGGAAGAGTGCATCTCTCCAATGAGTGGAATGGGCACATCGCCGTCAAATGCTCGGTAGACGGTATCTTTTGGGCACCGTTGATGAGGTAGGAAAGCAAGTGGACACACTATTTCGAGAATTGTACCATTTCGAGGGGTTTTTGAGAACGTGTCGAATCGAAGGCCTTTTGAAATTTCCCAAAATACGATGGAGGAATATAACAGTTGGAGACATGGATAAAGACGGCATGATGTCAGTGCCAGCTCAGCAACCATGGAGACGTGGGAGCACGGGACCCTTTCTCTTTCCCCTTTCCCTTTCCCCCCACAGCCAACTCGAGCATAGGGAGCTCCAGGTGACCCTTTCTTTTCATCTTTATTACATCCCAATTTGATTTTCGTCGATTTGGCCTACACATTCATTGGCCAATTACTTCTAGTTTCTACGCAGTGTTGGTAATACTAAATCTTCCCAATACATATGCCCAATCCAACGAAGCGATTCACGTTTTACAGCGGATAAAAGCTATCATATAACTTAGATGCTCATAGATTAAGATCTCGGAAAGTTCCTAAACCATTGTGGATGTTCGTTCTGCATCCCTCTTATCTTTTTTTTCTTGTCCTTAAAGTGAATGTTTTTTCATATAGATCAAGCTTGTCGCGCATAGTTGGGTGTTATTCGGTCCTAATTGCCTCAATAAAACTGTACCATGTAAATTTCGCTACAAGAATTTTAGTGAATTGAAGGGAGGTAAAAGGTTTCTTTGCAGCGTCAGCTTCTTTCGACAAGTACTCTAGGTTATATTAGTTGAGAATGTTGGCACCTAAAGTTTCTGGCTCAACCCGTATCCATTTCCCAAGGATCCTGGCTCGAAGGGCGTGCGAGGCAACCGGACGTAGTCCATCTATCCATCTCGCCCACCGTTCGCCACCCCCGAGCCGGGTAGGGACCCTGCATCGACCCTTTTTGTGCCCTGCTTTTGTCCTGTTCTTTCATATTTTTTTGCATGAGTTACTGAGTCAGGGTGTGCGTTTTGAGCTCGCTTATGCTGTCCTTGTCGATGTTGAGCATTCCCTGCCATTATCGTTGAGCTTTGATCCAGTTTTGAGTATTAATCTTGTCTGTGGTTGCCTTTCATTTGACGCGCCCCAAGTGTTTGATTTATAATGCCTCGGTTAGTGCTGTTCTAAGAATGACACCGAAGTCTGGGTTACTTCTGTGAAAGCATGTCGTGAACCCGTTTAAAATATTTTCGTTGACTTGAGTTGTCCTCTGATTGATGCAAGACCAACTCGATACCAAAGTGCGGGTTCATCGATATTCCATGTCTCTTTCAGTTGAACGCTTGAGACTTGCTCGACGAAATGTTTCTGGGAAGTGTTTAAGAAATGACTTTTGTTTTTGTTCGAATCCGATAGTGCGTGCATCTTGATATGGCTTGTTGGGTCACTAGCTGTTAAACTTGATTTTCATGGGCAGTGAAGTCATTGCGCTTCACTTTGTTCGATATATGCTGTCTCTCTCTCATCGAAAATTGTAAATGACTCGCATTATAGTACACGCCAGAAGAGTGCTTCTTTTTTCTTTTTGTTTTCCAAGACTTAATGTAAAATAAAAAAAAAAGAGGAGAGCTCGAGAGATTAAGATGCGAGAATTGGTGCCGTGAAAGGTGAAGGCCCTGTTTGGTAACCATCCAAACATGGCCAAATTCTGATTTTTTGTTCACGGGATTAGTTTAGGAACATAATCACGTTTGGTAAAATTTTTGTTCGCGGGAACAAATTTGTTCCCGAAAACAGATTGGGAATAAAATCAAGAATAAAAAAAGAAAATGTGATTCTTGTTTCAGAATCAGAAAAAAGAATCAAAACCAACTATTTTTTTTTTCTCTTTTCTTCTTCTTCAATCGCGTGGTTGCTATCTGCCACTGTCCACCACCGTCCGTCGCCGTCGCCATCGTCGTCGTCCGTTGCTACCGGTCGCTAGCAACCAGTCCGGCGAGCTTGCTGAAGGCTTGCCAGGCCAGGGTGAGGTTCGGCAAGCTCGCCTGAGGCAAGCCCAACTACCGGCGAGGCTTGGCCTCGCCAAATCTGGCGAGGTTGGGCAAACCTCGCGACACCTAGCCCCACTGGTGGCCAGGCGGGCCTTGCTAAGCCCGGTGAGGCTCGCCTAGCCCCGTCGATGGCCGAGCAAGTCTCGCCCAGCCCGGCGAGGCGGCCTGGCCACCGGCGAGGCTCGACTGACGAGGGCCGGCCTCACCGAGGGCTGGCGACGCTCCGGTGAGGTTGTGGGCCCTCATTTGGGCGATCGCCTGGTCCGTGACTCGCCTAAAGAAGAAGAAGGAGAATAGGATAAAAAGAAAAAAAGAAAAGGAAAAAAAGAAAAGGAAAAAAGTATAAAAAGTATAAAAATTATTTAAAAATTAAAATAAATTAATTTGGAATAGAATCAATGAGTATGGTACCAAACGTAATTTTATTCCGAATTAAAAATTTTGGACAATTACCAAACATCTTAAAATGCTTAGAATGCGTTAGGGAACAAAATAAAAAAAATCATTTTTTGATCGAATTTATTTTAAGCGAAATGAATCGTTACAAACGCGCTCGAAATGGGCGAGGAAAACAAAGAACAAGAGAAAGAGGAAAATTAGCTCTTTGGGTGGGCTTGGTTGAATTTATTTCTAATGTAATTGTGTAGGGCTGGGGCTATATTTGAATAGCCTTGGACTTGACGTGAGTTAGGAGAATCTGGGTTTGGGTCGGGTCAATGGGCCGGAGCGGGCAAATGGGTCCCAATCTGTTTCCGGAATATAACAAATGATAAATGAAATAATTTAAAAATTTGAAAAATAAAAAATACAAAAACTTTCCGAAAATTTAAAAACTTTGAGAGAGCATTAAAAAAGTCAAAAAATTCAAAAAATTTCAGAAGATATTAAGAAAATTCTAAAATTTTGAAAAAAAACTTAAAAATATTAAAAATCAAGAAAACTTAGAAAAAATTGAAAAAAATTCCCAAAATTCGAATTTGTTTTGAAATTCAGTATTAATTAAAAAAAAAAATCAAACAGATTTTAAAAATACAGATTTTTTTTTTTTGGAAAATTCGAAGATTCAATATTTCTGAAAAATCCAAAGAAATTATAAAAAATTAAAAATGAAAAATCCTCAAAAGGTTTAAATTAATATTTTGGGCTATTTTCTTTTGAAAGGTGGAAGTCTTCCAAGTTAGAATTATGCTCAAGGTTTGACCAAGTCCTTAGGGCTCTATCTTAGGATTTCAATTGTCGTTAAAGATAAATGCCCTTGATTGTATGATTTTGATATGTTGATTTTGGCTTCCTTTTAGTCTAGTTAGGGTTAGCATTTCAATATTTATTCTCCCATGCAATTTATTTTACGCTTTCCTTGACTACTAATTGTTATTTTAATGATTACTACCCTATTATCACCTTACATGTTAGTGGATTGGTCTAAAATGAATCCAAATTGCTTGAGCAAAAATCTTTTTTTAAAATGAATAAGATTAGGTGCACTAATTGGTTAATTAGTATAATGAAGTCCCCGACCTCAAGTTCTCTAGTTGCGTAGGAACCGAGGAGGTACACTCCCATGCCTCACTTGATTTATATAGTCAACCCCATTAGGTTAGTGGCGACTCGTGATTACAAAATTCTTATGAACTCTTTAATGTCGCGCAAGATATGAGCTTAAAAGAATCCGTGCCTAATCATGGACTATAGGCCCATGCTTTAGGTAATACCCTAAACCTATTCCCTATGGGTGGGTCGCGACAAAGAATTAAGAGAAATGTAGCAATAAGACGGTCTTGGATGATAAGGAAGTTTGATCCTATTTTTGCGGTCTCTAGCTCAAATATTTTTAGGTTCTCAAGGACCAATCAAAGTGACGAAAGCTGACTCGGATACTACTGGGACCGGTTATATAGGGTAAAAACAATATAATTGTGTGTTATAAAGTGACGGGCATTAGATCATGAAGTTGGAAGAGGGCATGCATCCAGCATAAATGAATATGTCATCATTTTATGAAAGTCTCACTGGTGCTCGTGTCTTAGCAAGTCGAACAATACCACACGACAATGGCACAAGACAAGAACATCATAACTCAAAAGTCAAATGCATAAAAAAAATGTCATACTAGAGTAATCAAATTAGTGTCCTTCGTCATTGGATGTGATATATCGACTCGACCACTATTGATTTATCGGCCTTTGGATGTGATATATCGACTCGACCACTATTGATTTATCGGCCTTTTATGAGGTACAATGGCAACGGACTCTAATGTTTTCATGTGTAAGTTGCGTGGTCATGAGCGCCATCCGCTTTCGAATTATAATCGTGTGATGTACATGATGTATTGATCGTGATATCCTCTATAAAGATCGACGTCGTCGTTCTATCTCCCTATTTTATAATAGCGTACCAAATTATGTAAAAAGAAGAACTTATCAAAGGACATGACTCAACAGGTAGATCCTCCAGGTTTGTTAAATAGGCACTAAAACTAACGTGTGCTCTTTCAGAGCCGTAGCTTCTCATCCCTCCTCAGACACCATTGACGTCGTCGTCGTCCTGGAAGCTTTTACTTCCATGGTGTCGCCAATAAAGCCACCCAAATACGACATTGGCAACATCGTGAAGCTCAAGAAAATGGCTTCCATGTGGCGGAAGCACAACAGAGCCGGCAGCAGCAGTGGCGGAAGGAAACCACCCTCTGATGTCCCTCCGGGCCACCTGGCTGTTTTCGTTGGGATATTTCGCCAGAGATTTGTAATCAAGGTAGAGCAATTGAACCACCCCGTTTTGCGGCAGCTGCTGGACCAGGCGCATGAGGAGTGCAGCCATCAGAGGGATGGGCCATTAGCTTTGCCTTGCGACGAGTCTCTCTTCCGAGAAGTGGTGGGCTCGATAGAACGTGGCGCAACTGCAGATCCTTCCTCGTGTCGTGTCGAAGGATGGAGGGACTTGACCCCGCTTATGTCTGGATCTGTGAGAAGATCGGCGTTCTAGAGGAAGTAAGCATAGCCTAGGTAGTGACAGCGGCTTCAGAATCTACTTCGTCGCATCGCCCCGTCAGCCGTGTGCTGCTTCATTGTTGCAGTTTATAAGCTTCTCGTTACCAGCGTAACCAGTGTGTCAGATGTGGTAATTTGAGAGCGATCGATGAGATGCGTTCTTCTTCAAGATAGGTATCGTGTACTTCCCACCTTGTGGAAGATTACAGTGTCTTGGTTGAGATATGATGCATTTGAACCCACGCATGCAGTAGATCAATGTAAATGAAGAAAATCCTTTATCGTCCACCATATGAACCGAGCACAACCATAACTTGTCGAGGCCTTATCTTGTGGACAGCCTAAAATCACCGAGCTTCGCCTGCCTGGCTTTGTGCCACCTACAACATGTTCTACACTTTCTTGACCTTTCGCGAGGCTGATATTTTACATTGCAGTATGCAAAGTACGACATGATCAAAGAATTTATAGGAAAAAAGAAAACATGCAGATAAGCATGCACACGCACACAAACAGATCACCCCACCTTTTATCAAAGTTTTTCACTCTGCTGTTCTGAAAACTGGAGGAAGTGATTAAAAGAGAACAGACTAAAGGAGGCAGCCATAAGCTGTGTAATAACACTTGCAAATTTTCATCCTGCACTTCAAAGTTTTGGGTCGAAACATCAGGTGACAAATTAACTCATTAAAAATGAAAGAATTGAGAAGGTACTACTTGTGCAACTATAAATTGACTCATTTTCATCCTGTACTTCAGAGATTTTCCTTAGATTGTTTCCTTTCAAGAATAGGCGGCTTCATGGATTGACTTCTTCAGCTAGTGAGGAAGCCTGGGGGCTGAGTTATGGACTTGGGCATGAAAGTGGTGGTAAAAGTTCGGCCCAAGTTATCTATAAATCATGAAGGCTTTAGTTTTGTGTTCAATATAGACCGCTTTTGGGGCATCCATAAACCATGAAATGGATTTTGGCTTTTAGTTGGGTCTTGATCAATCGCTTTCAAGTTCGATGCATTAATTTCAGCGGTTTATTCAATAGGCATATATATTGTCACCAATGTACAGTTATTCTGCAAACAGTGAAAACCATGAGTTTTACTAACTTGTTACACACGACGATGATGAGCAAAGTTAATTTTATTGTCTTGCTACACGTGATAACGATGAGCAAAAATCACTGTAACTGTAAGTTTAGGTAGAAATCGGAGAGATGGTGACGAGTTAAGTTTGAAAATCTAATGATTTGGGAAAGTTAATGTACGTGGGTCAAAGGAGGAATAGCAATAGGAGCCTAGTGATCTCACAGGTTCTATCTTCCTCCTCCATCACTTCACTTCACTTCATATACTCTCTCTCTCCCTCTCTCCCGTACCCATCGGCTAGGAGTGGAAAGAGAGAGAGACAACTTCATTCAACCAATGCACAAAAAACAGAATTCAATTTTTTTTTTTTTCTTTTTGGTCTGAAAATTCGATTCTTTTCTTAAAAAGCAAGATCTTCACATGGCTAGCGATCGCATGCCGGCAACAAAAACATTACTTCGGCAACAAGTGGAAGCTATCAAGGAAGGAGGTGCCATGCCCGTCACCATTGCCATCGTAGAGGAGATGTGATTTCAGTAGGAGGTGCGAGGCTGGAGAACGAGCAAAGAATGAGTTTCTACATCATAAGGCATTGAGTCACCGTGCTCCTCTATTGGCACGATTATGGGGCGATGAATTCGTTCCTGAGTGATGATGGTCATGAGAATTCATATTTTAGGTTTGCCTAGTGAGCTGAACTTTAATGGGAAATGAGTTAAGTTGGTTATAAATGTGTTTATAATATATCCAATTAAATCAATTTACATTTTTATTTTAGAATCTATTATGGTTGGCCAGTGAAATTTGAGGTGACTCATTTATGATTCATTTCAATGAGGGTATGAACTCGTCATGGTAGTTATACAATTTAATTGGATTACAAATTATATAACCACTTTTCACAGCCGAAACTGCTAAGAGAAAATTATATCAAATCAGTCATTATGATCCATTAGAAGCCCTAAAGTGATAACCAAACCCTTTAGTATTTGGAGTAGAATTTCTACTCACCCTCTCCTCTGCACTCCCTTCTCCCTTTCAATCGCAGTAACTAAAGTCCCGGCGCAACGAATTACTCCTCACCGGCCGGTCCTACTTGATCAGGGAATCAATCATACCCGTGAGAAGGGCTTGCCCACACCGCGATGGCGATCGATGAGACCCCTCGTCGTCGTGATCGGACCATCTGTCTTTGAATCGAGATGCTCTTGGCCGCGTGTCCGTTTGTACAGCCGTGGGGATCTTATCTTGGCCGATTCCCTGGACAAGATGTGAAGGCCCAATCGCTCGACCCACATGTTCCATTGTTTCTAAACTTAGACAAGAAAGGGACGATAATCAAAACATGCACACGAGAGCTCGATCCACGCACGAATGTGCCTTTCCATTCCGTTGTGCTAGACAAGCACGATAGTGCTGATTTTTGTCATCATAGACAAGAGGATCTCGGCTAAGTTCTCGCCAAATCATTTGTCCATCTAATTGCAACGTAAGCAACAGCCTCACCACCATATGAAACCATTCACTTTCTCAGCCGGAACTTTCGAAATGAAACTCTTCAATTCGGGGTAAACAGTCCACGGTTCCTTGGCATCTCGTTCTTGCTGGCCTTCTCGATTCACGAAGCCGGACCCGAACAGGGGCGATGCATGGAGGACCGACCCAACCCTAATTTCATTTCTTGCCTTCGCACATGGTCATATAGAGGTTGAGCTTCTCATTGAATGCGACACATCTCTAATGGCTTTGGTGATTGAAACGGAATTTACGTAAGTATGATAAGGAAGAAAAAATTGTGATCAGTACAATGCAATGGGGAATCTTTTCTCTCGCCTCTGCGAGTTTTCTCTCTACCTCATGGTAGCGTCCACCCCCCTTCCTTCAAGCCCTAAACCCTAATTTACTGGTGTTCATCCATAATATTGTTCCATTCTCATCATCCAAAAAAGAAAAAAACAAAAGAAATGTCACTCCTAAGTAATACGATTAGATATCTGGGTGCCTCTGGATCCCATCAGCCGGGATAATCCTGATCGAAAGCATCCTTCAGTGATCCGGGTGCCTCTGGATTCTACCGGCCGGGATGATTATGATCGAAAGCATCTTTCAGGTGGAGTGTTGCTCGCTGCTCTGAGTACTGATTTGAGTAAGAGTATCAAATATATCTGTGTTTCCGTATAGTATCTCTTCAGATGTTTGTTTGGCTGACGAGATCGGAGTGGTAGAAGTCAGGATCTGGATAAAGCTGAAACTGGGTAGTCTCGGGGATGTCGATAGCCTAGATCTGATCCTCCTCTGACAAGCGGTTGAAAGTTAGTGAAAATGGAAAGTAAAGAAGAAAATGAGATGAGAGTGGCTGCATTATGCAAAAGCCTTGGGGACCAGCCGTGGTCCGAGGAAGACGTAGTCGAAGTGTACGATGAAATACCGCAACATAAAAGGGAGGAATGTAGCCGTACTCTCTTCGGTAAATTGTACTCCAAACCAAATGTGAACAATCCTGCTTTCATAACTACAATGAAAAAAGCATGGAAAACAGAAGGGGTTATATGCTCTCAGAAGGAACCAGGGCACTTCACTTTCGTATTTCCAACGGAGGAGGAAAAACAGCGAATAATGAGGAACTCACCTTGGTCATATTCAACTAATTTGCTCGTTCTAAAGCAGTGTCTCCCTGAAGTCCCTGAGCACTGTTATGATTTCACTAAGGCAGCTTTCTGGGTGCGCATTGGAGGAGTTCCCCCTAGTTGGAGAATAGACAAAGTGTTCAATGATCTGGGGAAAAGGATGGGAAATGTAATAGAAGTTCAACTCGACTCAACAACCAATGCTCAGAACATAGGAGGTAGGGTTAGAGTTGAGATTGATTTGACTTTACCTTTGAAATCGAGAGCTATTATGGATATTGGCAATAATTGGCTATGGGTGGAGTTCAAGTACGAGCGTCTCCCACATTACTGTTTCTCTTGTGGCAGAATTGGGAACTATGCAACTGACTGCCTTGAAATTCCATATGCAACTTCACCCTGGGCAATGAATAAAAAAGGGTTATATGGATCCTGGTTGAAGGCAGAAACCAGTGATCACAGCCCTTATTGGGATGCTTTCTACGGGAAAATGGAGGAGGAGTTTGTAGTAGAAGAAAAGACTGTTCCATCAACCCAACCGAGTGGAATGAACTCCATTGCTCGAGAGCCAGCATCTGATATGCAAATTGTAGCATGCAGCAAAAAGCGATCAGAAAGCAGCCCAGAACAGGTGATAAGCCTAGTAAATGTACCTATTGTAGTAGAAGACAGAGATCGTGGAAAACATGTATTATGCCCTGAAACCCAAAACCCACTGTTATTAAAAGTTGGGAAAAGTAGTAAGAAAACTATGAAAGTACAAAAGGCAAAAAAACAGAAATGCATACCAGCAATATCCCCTCTCCTCACAGATGATGTAGAACTTCCGGAGACCCGGTGAAACGATCCGGGATAGACAAGAATGGGCTTTGGTGGCTAGCCCTAATAAGCCACCACTAAAGCCATGAAAATCATTAGTTGGAATTGTCGTGGGTGGGCAATCCTGACAATCCAGAATTAAAAGCTTTAATAGCTCTCGAAAGGCCCAACTTACTTTTTCTCATGGAGACGAAAAATAAAGCAACTATGGTGGAAAAGATTTGTAAAAAACTTCAGTTCCAGAACTTATACTTGGTTAATCCAACAGGAATAGCGGGGGGATTGGCAATCATGTGGCAAGAGGAAATCGCTTTAAAGGTGCAAGCAAGTTCAAAACAGTTCATAGATGTGCGGTATGCGACCGAAAGTAAACAAGTTATGCAGATTACCTTTGTCCATGCATCTACCGACTTTGAGAGCGTATGGCATTATGGCAATTCTTTGGGAACTCTTAAGCCTCCAGTTTCTCTTCCACGGATTTGTATGGGAGATTTCAATGAGATTTTGTATGTATGGGAGAAAGTTGGGAAAAAAGAAGCAGACAATAGAAGAATTGCAGCATTCAGAAACATGATAAATGATCTATCCCTAATGGATGTAGACAGTCATGGATGCGCATTCACATGGGCTAATAACGGGGAGGGGGCGAGTTGGTTAAAAAGCGACTCGATAGAATGCTTTGTACTTTAGAGTGGGAGTTACCTTTCATGAAGCAGAAGTCCAGGCCCTTCCAACTATCGGCTCATACCACAGTCCCCTAGTCCTTCAAATGTATCCTGGAGTAAAGAGAAGGAAGAAACAGTTCAAATTGGAAGCTTTCTGGACAGAACATGCAGATTATTAGGCAGTTATCCAGCAAGTATGGGTAGAAAAATCAACTCAAAGTTTCCCTTTTGCAGAGAAATTAGGTTGGACATCACAAGTATAAACTAAATGGAGCAAAGAGAACTTTGCAAATGCTTATATACAGATCAAAGAGCTTAATCAAGCCTTAATAGCTATTACGAATCAAACAGCTCAGCACACGAGTAAGCAGTAAGTGCAGCATATCATCAGTCAAATAGACACACTGAGAAAACAGGAAGAACAGTTCTGGGGAATGAGGTCACACATCAAATGGTTACATTGGGGAGACCAGAACACCAGATTTTTTCACGCTACGATAGTCAACAGGAGGCAACAAAATCGCATTACAATGCTGCAATTAGAGGATAATAGCTGGTGCAGAGAACCCATGATGCTACAGAAACATATTCAATCTTTCTATGAGAATTTATACAGGACTGAGGGTCCACGACACTACCAATCTATCCTAAACCAATGCCCATCCCCAATAACAGAGAATATAAATGAAGATCTGGTGGCAGTACCTTTATTGGAGGAGATCCATGCAGCTATTTTTCAATTGGGAGCTTTCAAGGCCCCTGGCCCTGATGGGTTCAATGGAATTTTCTATCAACAATCATGGGAAATTATAAAAACTGATCTGCTGCAGCTGGTACAGAAGTTCTTTCAGACGAGTGTTCTGGATCCCCGGCTCAATCAGACCCATATTGTGTTGATTCCAAAAATTAAAAGCCCTGAAAACATCAGTCAATATAGACCCATTAATCTGTGCAACTTCAGTTATAAAGTTATCTAAAAAATCTTAGCAAACAGACTAAAGAAGTGGCTGCCACTTATCATTGAACCAAAGCAGGGTGCTTGCGTTCCGGGGAGGCAAATTCAGGACAATATCTTCATAGTACAGGAGGTTCTGCATCAACTACGCATAACAAAAAAGAAGAAAAAACATCAGGCCATTCTGAAGCTTGATATGTAGAAAGCATATGATAGAATAGAATGGGATTTTGTGAGGGATATCATGCTGCACATGGGGTTTAATGCTAAATGGGTCTCCTTAATTATGCAATGTATATCAACAGTTACCTTCAGCGTGAAAATCAATGGAGAACCTACCCCTTTCTTCCATCCTTCGCGAGGCCTCAGACAAGGTGATCCACTCTCACCCTATATCTTCATTTTGATGTTCAATGTGTTAACATGGATGATGAAAAAAGCATTAGAAGATGCTACAATCAAAGGCATTCAGATAAACAGATATTGCCCTAAGCTATCACATTTGATGTTTGCTGATGATGTGATATTTTTTTCTGGATGGAACTATTACAGAGTGCCAGAATCTTGCCCAAATACTAAACCAATATTGCTATGCTACGGGACAAGCAATCAATTTAAATAAATCAGGGGTTTATTTCAGTGGTAATTGTCCAGCAGTATTAAAACATAATTTGGCCACAGAATTGAGAGTTCTTGTTCTACAGAAAACAGGAAAGTACTTGGGCATACCTACCGAGTGGGGTCAATCCAAGAAAGAGTTGTTTGCATGGATCCTGGCTAGAGTAAATTCAAAATTAGCAGGATGGAAAGAAAAATTACTTACAAAGGCAGGAAATGAAGTGTTAATAAAAAGTGTTGTGCAATCCCCACCTACCTATGCAATGTCCATATTCAAGCTGCCCGTGTCTATCTGCAGAGCCATAGAACAACGTATTGCGTCATTTTGGTGGCAGAATGGTGATGCTAAAAGAGGGTTGCATTGGAAAAGCTGGGAAGTCTTGAAAACTCGAAAGGATACAAGGGGACTTGGGCTTAAGGATCTGCTTACTTTTAATAGAGCCATGCTAGGCAAGCAATCCTGGAGATTAGCTACCTCCCCTTCAGCCTTATGGAGCAGAGTGATGAAAGGGATTTACTTTCCCAATGGTGATGTCTGGACAGCTTCAAAGAGACATCGACCATCATGGGGCTGGCACAGCTTAATGCTTGGTAGAGACACCATAAAGAACAACATTAAATGGTCAGTAGGGGATGGAAATTCTATTCGTATTAGAGAAGACAGATGGCTTTCACAAGGAGTAATTGGCGGGCAAGCAAACCAAACAGAACCTATTTTAGTGTTGCAGACCCCAGAGAATGGAAACAACAACTTATCCATCAACTCTATGAAGAAACTATTGCAAACGAGATATTAGCAATCCCCCTAAGCCAGCAACCAAAGCCAGATACGCTTATATGGATAGGTAACAGAACAGGGCAATACTCTGTTAAGAGTGGATACAACAGAGCAATGATAACCACAAGCAAATCAGATCTGAATCGACCCTCCTGCTCTTTTCAACCACCAAGTACCTTATGGACTCAAATATGGAGTCTTGATTTGCCACCAAAGGTTCGTTCTTTCCTCTGGAGCCTCTGTCAAAACGCTCTTCCTACGAGGGAGAACCTATATAAAAGGAAAATAGTTAGAGATCCACTATGCCCGTTCTGCTGGTCTAACATCGAAACCACAGAGCACTTTCTGTTCTTATGTAAATGGACAAAGAAAGTATGGGAATACCCGCTTTTTGAAACGATCATACCAAACAGCAGTATTAAACGCACATATTAGTGGATTTCCAATGCTTTCAGAAGAGATCAGAACTCACCTGTTCGAGAGCTTATTGGTATGGTTATGTGGAACATCTGGAAGGCGAGAGATAACTGGATTTTTCGAGCAAAAGAACCCAGACCAGCAGATCTGCTGATTACAGCACAGGGGCAACAGATCTTGTTCAGTAGAGGAAAATCAAACAGAAGTAAATACTCACTCAATCGAGACAAACCTGATCAGTGGAGGCCACCGGAAGGGCAGGATCTGAAGCTAAATGTGGATGCGGCCTAGTGTTCAGGCGAATTTCTTGGCTCTGTCGCTGGAGTCATGCGTGATCCGGATGGAAGAGCTCTCGAAGGTTTCGCGGCCACAGCTAGGGTTTCTTCAGCGAGTGAAGCGGAAGCCGATGCGATATTACATGGCATCTTATATATCCATGAACTTCAATCGACTCACGTGAGGGACTTTGGAAGTCGAACTGGGAATTGGTTGATCGAAAGTGACTGTTCCGCGGTGGTAGAAATGGTCATGGGCCGGGCCGAACCCTCATGGAATCTAAAAGAAATAGTGCAGCGTTGCAGGAATGGGCTCAATCAGACAACAATATTACGGTGACCCAGTGTCCACGCCAAGCTAATGCAGCAACAGATTGGATCGCACGGAATCATCGGCTTAAAACTCTCCCACGTAATTGGCTGATTTCTCCCCCTTTTCCTCTATGGAATATTTTATGCGCAGATCTTTCCCCATATGTGTTCTGTAAGTCTCCTTCTTAATCTAGTAATAGTCAGTTCTATTTTGACCCCAAAAAAAAAAAAATCTTTGCATGATTAGACTGTATTCGAATCTATTTTCCAATTTTTCATCTTTTGTTAATGATTTTTCACCTGTGAGTTCTCCATTTGAATGCCATACACCTCTCGAAATTGTAATTCTCCTTCTCCTTTGTTTCTTTTGTTTTGACTTTTCTTGAGTCTAATCCAATCCGAGCGGTTTAATTGAAGAATTTATTGAGTGAATCTAATGGGTGTGCCATTCATTTGAACCATGGCATCTCCCTTGAATCAAATGATATTGTTTGTGTCATGTTTTAAAGATAATTAGTGAGCGAACAAGTAATTAGCGAAAGCCTACGTAGTTAGTATATATGAATATATGGAATGGGCACGTTTTTAGCACTGCCGATGAGATAGGAGATCAACTGAAATACACCGATTCATTTCCGAGGATATTTCCCAAAAAGCCCCACCATGAGGGTTCTATTGAGAGTTGGCCTCGAATTGGGGGGTCTTTCTATTTTCCAAAGTACAATGGGGGAGTATAACAATTGCAGACATGGATCAAGACGGCAAGACGTAAAGCTCCAGCTCAGCAAACGAAGACACGTCGGCGCACGTAAGGACGTCTTGTCCGAGTTGGCGTGACAATATGCACACGACGGCACACGACATCAGATGTCACACCCAAGCCCCCTGCCTCTTCCTTTCTCTTTCCCTTCCCCTCACATCAACGCGAGCATAGGAAGCTCCGGGTGACCCTTTCTCGTCGTTTCGTCACATCCCAATTTTGATTATCGATTCTTTCGCGTCCGAGCCTAATTGACCGACACATTCATTGGCCAATTATTTGTGGTTTCTACGTGGGGTAGGCAATACCAAATCTTCTTTATACCTTTGCTAAATTCGGCGAAACGTATAATGTTTTACAATTGATAGAATACTATCATATCACTTGAAATACTCATGGATAAAGGCTTCGGGAAGTTCTTAAACCATTGCGGATGTTCATTCTGCATCCCTCTTATCTTTTTTTTTATTATTATTATCCTTAAAGTGAATGTTTTTTCTTATAGATCAAGCTTGTTACATGTAGTTGAGCGTTATTCAGTCCTAATTGCCTCAATAAAAATTTATCATGTGAATGTAGTTGAGCGTTATTCAGTCCTAATTGCCTCAATAAAAATTTATCATGTGAATTTTAGTAAATTGAATGGAAAAGTAAGGTTTCTTTGCAGCATAGCTTCTTTTGACAAGTAGTCTAGGTCAGATTCCTTGAGAATTAAGAGAAATGTAGCAATAAGACGCCGGCTTGACAATGAAGTTTGCTCTTTTTCTTGCCTTCTCTGGATCAAACTTTTTTAGGTTCTCAAGGACTAGTCAGAGTGGCGAAAGCTGATTTAGACACCATTGGACCCTTATAGAGAAAAAAAACAATGTAATTGCGTGTTATATAGTGATATACGGGTACTAAAAAATGAAGTTGGAAAAAAGGCATGCGAGGGGACGTACCCCTCAAAACCAGGCATGGATGAAGGTGTCATCATTTTATGGAAGCCTCACTCGTGCACGTATCTTAGCAAAGCCGAACACTACCACACGACAGTGGCACAAAAGAAAGAACATCATAACTCAAAAGTCAAATCCATAAAAAACTTTCATGCCATAGCAATCAAATTAGTATTTTTAAGAACTTCGTTGCATGTGATAGATTGACTTTACCACCATTGGTTTATCAGCTTTTATTTCATCCTTGAGTTCCATAGTCATGATTACTATCCGTTTTCAAACCATAACCGTGTAACGGATACAGTATCTCGATTGTAATATTCTCCTAAAAAGTGACGTGTTTGGTCGGTCGCCCTAGTTTATATTAGCGTCTATCAGAGGTCATGACTGGACAGGTCAACCCTCTTAGTTCGTTAAATAGGCACTAAAACCCACGTCCGCTCTTGCAAAGCCTCAGCTTCTCATCCCTCCTCAACTCCGCCACCGTCGTCCCAAAAGCTTTTGCTTCCATGGCGTTGCTGATGTCGCCAATAGTGCAAACCAAATGCGACGTCAGCAACATCGTGAAGCTCAAGAAAATGGCTTCCATTTGGCGGAAGCGCAACAGAGCCGGTGGCAGCGGTGGCGGAAGGAATCCACCCTCGGATGTCCCTCCGGGCCACCTGGCTGTTCTCGTTGGGATATTTCGCCGGAGATATGTAATCAAGGTAGAGCAACTGAACCACCCCACTTTGCATCAGCTCCTGGACCAGGCGTATGAGGAGTGCAGCCATCGGGGGGATGGGCCATTAGCTTTTCCTTGCGACGAGTCTCTCTTCCGAGATGTGGTGAGCTCGATAGAACGCGGTGCGCATGCAGATCCTTCCTCGTGTCGTACCGAAGTACGGAAGGACTTGGCCCCGCTTCTGTCTGGATCTATGAGAAGATTGGCGTACTAGAGGAAGTGAGCATAGCCTAGGCAGTGACGGCGGCTTCGGAATCTACTCTGCTGTATCGTGCAGTTAGGCCGAGTACTGCTTCATTATTGCAGTTTATAAGCTTCTACTTACCAGCATCGCCAGTGTCACTTGTGGTAATTTGAGAGCCATCGATGAGATGCGTTCTTCTACAAGATAGGTATTGGGTACTTCCCACCTTGTAAAAGATTATTGTCTCGGTTGAGAGATGATGCATTTCAACCCACGCATGCAGTAGATCAATTTAAATGAAGAAAACCCTTTATCCTCCATCTATTTTACACGCTATTAGTGATGGCTTGAGGGGATCCACCATACGAACCCAGCATAACCATAACTTTTCGAGGCCTTTGTCTTGTGGACAGCCTAAAAATTGCCGAGCAGGAGCTTCGCCTGCTCGTCTTTGTGCCACTTACAACAGGTTCTACACTTTCTAGACCTTTCGTAATGCTGATATTTTACATTGCATTATGCAGAGTACGACACGATCACGGAATTTTTAGGGGGAAAAAAAGATGAACACATGCGGCACAGCATGTGCACGCACATAAACAGATCACTACACCTTGTTATCAAAGTTTTTGTCATTCTGCTGTTCTGAAAAATGGAGAAATTGATAAAAAGACAACAGACTAAAGGAGTCAGCTTTAAGCTATCAGCCATAACACTTCCAAATTTTCATCTGTACTTCAGCGTATTTGGTCAAAACATCGGGTAACAAATTAACTCTCATTAACAATGAAAGAATTGAGAAAGGGATACTATTTGTCCAACTACAGTTCGACAGCTAGAGTTGTGAGTATTTTTCCTCGGTTTTTCCCTTTTTTGGTGTACGATGCCAATTCCCCCAAGAGGTATTGGCAGCAAAAAAATGTCAAATGTACACTTTCTAGTAATATCTTAATATGCTCGGAGCATCTAGCAAAGACACTGTCTGAGAACATGGAATTCAATTAAATTCCAAACCTTGCCAACAACACCACCTGAGAGAGCATTGAATGCTTGTCTAGCAGCTACTTGATGTTCTTTCAGAACTTGGGCATCAGTGAAGAGTTTGTGGATAACTCTTACAAGCTCATCACGGCCAGAAACCTGCGGAAACAGAGATTTTAAGAACACCAATGGTCAATTACACAGGATTTTTTGAACGGAATACTGGAAAGCTTGATGTGTGTTAAATTGAGAATCCTGTAGTAAAGACAGGTTAACTAAAACAGCAAAACCTCCTTACAAACAGTATGTGACTGAAAAATGAAAGGGAGAATATCTTTTCTCTTCAATATAGATGGAGGGGAAAAGATTATCTCAGATGTTACAGCGTTGACGTGTAATTGCATGATGATTAGGAAATCCAGATAGCCCAGTTAGCTAATTACGTAACAAAATCAAGATTCGAGTACACGATAGTCGAAAATCGATACAAGTCATATGCAAGACGATGTTGTAATATTGGCAAGAAAATGCTACTTTAAATAATCTTTTGCAGTTCTATAAACGGAAGCAGTTAATGAAAAAGCGCCATCTCACATACCTGCAAAACGGATAATGGATTCACTTTTTGCATTTGAAACACCATATGCGAGAAATGTCCAACATGAAGACCTGAATTTAGCAGAAGATTCTCAGGTTCTTGTGCTGAGAACCTTGTCCAAGGAAATTTGTATGTTCAAAGATAAAGTTAACCTGTTAAAATAGCACAGCCAGCAGCAGCAGCTTCTGACATGTTATGGCCAGCTAAACCAGGGACAAAAGAACCACCAATTACAGCAACTGGAGTAAGCCGGTATAGGTGTCTCAATTCACCTTCAAGGAAATAGAGAGGCCATAGAAAAGAAGTCAACCACAGAACAGAGACATGAATGCAAAAGAGCCAGGGAAACGATAAGAATATGTTCTTTGGAGGAATAGGTACAAGCCAGGGACATGAAAATCAAAGCAGGGCTTATATTGACAAACCTAAAGTATCGACAATGTATATGTTTGTGCCTGGTTCAAGCTTTTCACGCTGAGATCTCAAAGATACATTATGTCCTCCTTTCTTCAATTCCTGCATACAAGCTAATGCATTAATCATGGCCACACAAAAGGGACCAAAAAAAATCTTCATAGCACCCTATTAATATCAAGAAAGCCAAGAAAGGCTGCACTGGAAATGAATAGTGGGATTGGATATATTTTACTTTACTATATTAACAAAACTACCTTAGAAAACTTATCCACTATTTAATGAAATGGGTTAACATCAGAACGTACTTGATATATCTCTCGTCCATGTTCTGGATATCGAGGAACGATAATAGTGACCACGTCATGGTGCATTTGCATGAGATGTTGGTGAATCCCTAGCATTACTGTAAACAGTATCTACTATAAGCACATAAACACAGGAACGTGGTGCCACAAATCATTTAACTTCCAGACACTTGCTCTGGTAAAAGCTTCAATTGAAGCTAGTTCGATTATGTCCTTAATGAAACAAGAAAGTCAATGAAACAAAAACTGCATGGCCAAAGGTTATTCTTCTATATGAGGAAAGGGGGAAAAGACAGTCTATCTACCTAAGGGTAAGCAAAGATCAAATCTGCAGTTATTCAACTTCAAGGAATGATAAATTATTATTTAGAAGGTGTGAGATTTTTGTGAGACTGTTGCCAACCATTCTACAATATATTCTAACACTCTCCCTCATGCTTAGTGTAGTTCTTTTCTTTTTATTTTTTTGCCTAGTACTAAGCGTGGACTTTTTTAATTGGGAAGGCAAATGGAGTCTGGAAAGATTTAAATTTAGGACCTCTAGCTCTGATATGGTGTTAGGTGGCTTTGGGCCTCTCACACCCCAAAAGCTAGCTCAAAAGGTAAAGCTTTCCTCATACTTATAAACCAACTACTAGCCCTTTCCACAACCAATATAGGACAATCTCGACAATCTCCCCCTCACACATCGGGTCTTGGGTTGAAGGTGCAGTAATCTGTAAGTCTCTCATCTGACTATTAGGTTCAGACTTGTTGGCAAGTCGGGCTTTGATAAGGGTGAAATTTTCTCTCACACTTATAAACCGACTATTGGCCTTTCCACAACCAATATGGGACAACCTCAACAATAAGAAGAACAAGAGAAAAGTATTGTTGAGCAGTGCTTGATTGTGTGAAGCTTCTACAAGGATAATCACATTGATTACCATTTGATGAACCTTAATAATGAAAAAAAGCAGAGTAATTCTGGTCAACAGTTGTGCAAAAGCATTAGCTTAGAGAGTATTAGAGCAAACGAATTGAATCAGCACACTAAAACTTGCTGAAATTTGCAATGTAGAAAGGAATGATAAGCATGATAAACATCTTACCTTCTTCTTCACCCCTGTGTATAGAAGAAGCCATCCAAACCTTCTTGTGGGCTAATTGTGCCTTCAGACCTTCAAATTTCACACCTTCTCTAGAAGAATAACATTCTCCAACAGCTGGGGAGAGAACAACAAACACCAGGCATAACAACTGACGAGTCCGCACAATACTTGTTAAAATTAATTCACAGTAACCTCTTATATAATGTAGTCAATAACTACAAAACACAAACCATACATATGCAACCTCCAAATGCAGCAATTCTAACATGAATACACAATATTTACAAGCTTACCATATTTTAAATCCCCAGAAAAGTTGATCACAAGGGGTGGGGCTTGCAATAGTTGAAAGTGAATGGCCTGCACATTGCTCTGTAGCAGGAAATGGGGTCAGAAAGAGTCAGATAAATGGCAAGAGGCTCGAACAAGCATGACGCAAGAAGGCAGAAGTATACCAATGGAATTATCAAAGAAAACTTTGATAGCATGAGTGACATGAGAGGAAGCAGAAATGGTCTTGACCAACGCTCAAATGATTTGGCAGACATCCTGGCATTTAGCAACGCCAATGCAACCTGATAATATACAGAGAATGCCAAACATGACATTCAAAACGCAGTTTCTCCTCAAACTACGGATTACGGCGACAAAATCATGCATGGTTTCTGATCTTCTTGAAGAGAAATGTTGCAAAAATAAGACATACACGAACCTTCATAAAGAATGATGACGACACTTACACCATTTTCTGAAGCACCAACAATAAGATTTGGCCACAATTCACTCTCCACTATCATGATAGCACTGGGTTTCCAATATCCAAAAAAAGCATTGATTGCAGCAGGGGTATCAAGAGGGGCAAGCTGTTAGTCCAAGAGAGGCAACCGTCAGAGTATTATTAGCATGTATCTCCATATAACAGAACAAGAATAATGCCTAACAGATCAACATCTAGGCTACAAAATGAGTGGTGACCATGAACTGCCTTGGAGAGCATTACATAGAAGCAGGTAAATAGCACGTAAGGTGCATATATAATAAAGCCTTCACAAAAATGAGACGACAAGTTGATGTTCTCACTTCAGAGGGTTCTGGAGTTCTCATTTGCCAGGAAGCCCTAGATAAAATTCTTATATTACTATACCTAAATCATATGAACACAAAGAACTCCAACCTACAAATCAATCTATCTGGCCCTGCAATTTGCTGAAACAATAACAAGTGCAAAGAACTATACCACCTAAAAATCACTCTGGTGAGCACTAAACTTAGCACAGATGCTAAATCATGGCAATATGGATGACATAATTAATGGAACTCTCAAGTATGACAACATATAAAGCAGACGTATAGTGAAGCTACACGCATCATTATAAAAAGCTCTCATTGAACCAATGTTGATGTTCTTTGCTCCACTTCCACAAAATGGAAGAGCTTTTTGACCTCGGTGACTACTTGGATTCTCTGCTGGCAATACTTCTGGAAACAATCAATTCTACTTTATCTACACAGGATGGCCTGCGATAAATACCTGATGCACGACCCCGCTTGGCAGCTGATCCTCTAGTACTTCACTGCACAAGAACTTGAAAGAAAACCAATTAGCTAACAAAAATGCTCAGTATAAAGGGAAAATGACTTTCTAACGTGGCAATTCTGGGCTATGACTCTTTTAATGATATTAGTTCATGCAAAAAAATAAAAATAAAATAAAACGAGGACTTCAAATTGAGCAAAGAATTATACTAAAGGCCATCATCTGATCAAAATGCAAGAATCCACCAGGACGAGTCTAGCTCTCTAGCGTCAGCTTAAAAATTGGAAAGGGAGACCAGGGTCTGTCTTACAATGCAGACATTTTTGCCGTGGTTAGCAAAATGTTGACTTCAGGTCTCTTCTGCAAACAGTGCTTGATAACAGGAATTGCTGCCATTGCTTCACCTGATTAAGTTTATTACAAAACAAAGGCTTAGCAAATGACAGAAGCAAAATCAGCAGTAAGTGATTATGGGTAACTCCAAATGCTCCCAGAAGTGGACAAAAAATTCTGAAAAATGAAACTAATTTTGTCTCAATTTTGCCAAAAACTTGCCAAAGGCACATCCAGATTCTTTTGTCACACCGGGGGACAGTTTGGAATTAGCCTTGACTATGAGGATGCAACAGACTTAACACATTGGATTGATGGAGCTACCCATTTTGGATGGCATAAAATGTATCTGCCAATCATAGATTTATGCACACCATCCTGTCTGCTCACATTTGTGAATACAATGACAAATCCAAAAGGAGCAAGGAACTTAACGACGTGCTCGGGTTTTAGCTCTTCAATTTTCATTTTTACTGGAAATCTTCTACTCTGAATGGCCATGTAACGCAAACCAGGTCTTCCACATCGCAGGCACTTTCGACACTAGACGTTTCCACTCTCACGTTGGTTCAACATAAAACACCACTCAAAAACAAAAATATCTTCACGGGGTCACGGTTCTTCGTCATTCCAATCAAAATATATTTTCATTCGAGTTCTCCGATAACATATATCTTTATCTCTTCTGCCCATCAAAAGACTGTCGTGTCAACTGAAAACTGGAAAGCAAAACTAGAACTACCCAATGAACGCATTGCACAACCGAGCAAGCTCGCCATCCTTCATTCCCCGGCAGCAAGAACAGCTAAATGGCGATCGTTCAGCTAAAGCAGCTCGCCAGTTAAGGCAAGAAACCGACTCTACTCGCCCGCGTATCGCGTGGCTAACACAACCGCGACCGAGCCGGTTTTCAGCAGCCGGCGGTTCGATTCGGAAGGAGGCATCAACAGCGAAGCAAAACGCTAGACCGATAATGGGAATGGAAGAGCGAGAGGAAGAGACGGGGGGAACCTAAAGAGACGGCGTGGAACCAGAGGAGCGGGCCGGGCGGGCGGGGGAGGGAGGCCCGGCCGAGGCGCTCGGCCCAGCGGAGCGGCGGGTCGAGGCCCCGGGCGGCTCGCCACTGCAGGTGGAGGCGGAGCAGCGGGGAGAGGCCGGAGGTGAGCGCCCTGTACGCCCTGTACGCCATCGTTCCCGCCGTGCTCGCCATGTGCGGCCGCGACGCGAGCGAAATTGCGAAGAAGAAGCTGCCGAGAGAGAGCGCCGCAAGAAGGCGCTTCGCCAATTAATCTCTGACGCCCCGCCGGCCATTTCGGGCGACGGTGGGCGGCGGCGGCGGCCGAGGAGGGCCTCCCTTAGGTTTTTTCTTTTTCTAATTTAAATTTTTTGTGTTTTATTTTTTACAAGAGAAACATTTAGTCTTAATTAATTTTGGTAGAAGAAACTGGCATTATCATCAAAACAACATCTTTTCAAAATTTATATTTTAAGGAAAAAGATCACAAAAAATCTCAAATTTTGCTCCAAGTAACACGTTTACTCTAAACAAAAATTTGTGACTTTAAAAACTCAAAACTTTTCAAACTGTGACATATTTACTCCATAAATGGCATTTTTGTCTTTTTATATGTTTTTCATTTTTCTTTTTTACGGAGGGAAGAAGAAGCCGGCGTTCGGCGAGGGCTACCCTCGCTAGCGTCGGGCGAGGGTCACCCTCGCCGAGGCTAGCGAGGGGGCCCTCACGGTGTTGAGCGAGGCGGCCCTCGGCTAGGTGGGCAAGGGCCTCCCTCACCCGATCGAGCGAGGGTTGCCTTGCCCGAGGTCGGCGAGCGAGGATAGCCCTCGCGGGCGGACGAGGGCCTAGCGAGGGATGCCCTCACCGGACTCAAGCGAGGGGTGCCCTCCTGCGTCGGGCGAGGACGGCCCTCGTCAAATCCGGGCAAGGGCGCGAGGGAGGCCCTTGCCCGACCTAGCCGAGGGCCGCCCTCACCCGAGGGTGGCCCTAGCCAACCTAGGCAAGAGTGACCCTTGCTTGACGCCGGCGAGGACGGCTCTCGCCGGACGCCGACGGAAGGAAGAGAAAAGAAAAAAAAATAAAAATAAAAAATAAAAAGTAAGAAGACCAAAATACCCTATAATTTAAGGTAAATGTGTCACACGACGAAGTTTATGATTTTTTGTGCCATAAAAAAAGTTTGAGATAAGTATGTCATGGTTAATAAAATTCAATGTTTTTACATCATAAAAAAAAAAGTTTGGGATAAATCTGTCATTTTGAGCAAAGTTTGGGACTTTTCGTAATCTTTTCCCTTTTATTATTGTTGGTTGATAGAGAAAAAGTGATACCGGTATTGGAAGGACTTTGAAAAGTGTTCAAATTAATCGCTCACTTCCTTAAGACTTCGTATGTACCTATCCCAATAATTAAGGAAAATTACCCAAAACATCCCGAAATGATTGTTTAACAGTTAACTTAATTCTAAACTTCTTCGAGATTTGCCAATATAATTATTCTGACAGATTTGATTAAAATTTGATAAAATGGACTCCAGATCGTCTTATGTAATAAAATCAATGTTTATATGAACAATTTTTACAAGTTTTGCAAATTCTTTCTTTTAAAAAAAAAAATCCTTATTAATTGCACCCGTCAACCACTAGACACTGGCTCAAGGCAAGGGGCGCAACCCCTAGTCAAAGCTTTGTGACTTTCACCCAATGGCTAGTGACGAAGTTCGAAAGAAAAGAAAAAAAAATCATAAGAAATTGCTCCAACATCATCCATATCACATAAGATGACTAGCGTTTGTCTTCAAATTCAAAGGAATTTATTAGTAAATCATCAAAAAATTGATATTAAATTAGTCAGATTGAACGATCTAAGAATGAATTAATTGTAGTACAAGAAGTTTAAGACTTTCTCGGTCATAGTCCCATGAGCATCCCCAATAATTAAGTGAGGACATCCTTAAAACCTAAAGGATACGCAACAATTTTAAATAGAAACCGTTCCGGAGCACGCTACAAAATCCTACAATAGGGTCTAGGAAATAAATCCAAAAACAATTGGATGGGTTAGGGATTGACCTCGTGTCATCTCATCGCATCAAAATCCTGCAGTGTACGCAACGTAGACTGCAGTCTACCGCATGGTAAAAGAAGCACCTTTTGCAAGAGAACGTCAGGATGAGCTTGCAGATTACCGCATGGCAAGTGAATATGGTCATGCAGCACCTGCGTTAGCTATCAATCTGCGTCCCCAACTAGAGAAAAATCAGCGAGAGTAACTACCGGCACGAGCCGAAAGGACGAGATAAACAAGCCAACTATGGAAAAACTACTTTACAGGGATTAAGATCTAGGTTTACATTTGCAAGTAACCGGAAAGCTATGTACCGGAGCACGACCCATAAGCTATGCCTGCATTCTAGCCATATAACTCCTACGTTCTACTTCTATCCAACGCTATTTTACACATTCTATAAGAGAGATACAGAATGCCTTCCACCAGGATCCAAGCCGCACAGCATGCACTTTGATTTCATGGTACCGACTGCGCTTTCTACTCATATTCCACATCATGAAACCTAGAGTTACCAGCTCACAGATGAAACGAATGCTTGCGTCCAAAGTCCATTCCAGGCCACAAGTTTGACTACTGACTAAGAGAAAAATCAGTTTTCCAGACTTGAAGAAGTACCTCCAGAGTCAGATTAATCGCTTCTGTATATCCCAGAGCTGCAAACCCAGATTGAAAACCTCAGTCCAACTCAAGAAAGACAGTTCGTGAGATGCACAGCTAGATGGCTCCTTGTTTGTCTGAATCCCCTCTCCATGATGGCAATGGAAATTTTTTGATTTAGTATACACTCAATCTAGCTCGTCTGTTAGTTAATCAAGACCTAAATTACATCGAGAGCCATCTCATTCATTTTAACTAAGTAATCATTGGAAGCTCTCTGTGCAGGGAAGCTGGCCAAAGACCTTCCGTTCATTTCTCCACTGATTCTGGAGAGATAGTTGAGACCAACAAGCAGCTCGACAATAGCAGTTTCAGTTTTTGCTTGATTGGCAAAGAAGAGAGTCTGAACTAGATGTACATTTGTTCCCGAGACCTCATGCTGCTTCTCAATGTTTCGCTCAGACTGCCACTTAATCGTGTTATGAGCAAGAGGAGCCAGCCATTCCAACATCTGTGCGACAGATAAATTCCATTGAGCCGCAAGGGAAGCATCATAGATCGATGAAGCAAAACTTCTAGCATAAGACCTCAGCCTGGCCCTCAGCACAGTTCTTAAGGAACTAGATAACATATTGTACAAGTCATCTCTTGCGTCAAGGCTGATCAAGTGCGGAGCAGAAGCAAGCTTCTCAATGAGTATTATCAGTCTTGCATAGTGGAAAGCTAAAGCAGCATCTCCAAGAGAACATGTTGGGGCAGAGATTGATCCGCTCCTTGAATAGAGAAGGGTAAGTTTTGAATAAACTTTGCTGCTTTGAGGCTGAAAATTCCTATCAGAACAGCCCATCTTCTCAATGTCATCTTTGCAGACACCGCTTACCCTCATGGAGCCTCCAAATGCCACTCGATGCCTTTCAATAACCGGCGAATTGCTTCCGCCATTCATGCATCCTTTAAAAGGTCCAACAGGAGCCAATTTTTTTGATTTAGAATGCAAGAAATTTGCGTGAATGGATCCAGACCGATGATGAGCTAGATGTTTCTTCCTGCTAACAGATGTCAGCACTGACTTTGATGAAGACAACCCAAGCGGCCCTGAATAGAACCCACATAGATTGTCCTCAGATGGATAGACTGGAGAGTGCATTATAGCAGAAAACGACTGCGTCCGAGAAACACCATTAGAATTCACCCCGTTATGATCACTCGCCTCAGCAGAAGACACTTGACCATTCCCAAATACATTCTTAATCCTCTCTATCAATGTGAAAAGTGATCTTGCTAGAAGCCGGACTACGTAATCATGAGTTTTGGTCCATGGAGACAGTTCCTGCAGACTCTTCACTTCCTGACGCTGCCACATTACCTTCTGCTGAAATTCAAGTAGCTTCACCTGATCAGTCTCGGTATTGGCACGCATTGTCCTAAGAGTTTGTTCAAGCTCTACCAGCACATCTTGCTCTTGTGCGAACTGCAGCATTATCGCAACAAACCCTTCCATCTTCTTCACTTTCCGGTCCATCTTTTTCGACTTATATTGCCATCCAGACCATTCAAGTTCGTATTGTACAGGATCATTGAGGAAAAGCTCAAGCCGATGAAACACGGGATCAGTACATCGCATCCCCAGCCTGACCACCGCCCTCGCTATGTACACCAACTCATCCATCATCTCGCTCAAAGCAAGATCCATGAGGTAATCTTCATCCTCCGATACGAGGTGCCTAAGCCCAATCGAGCACTGAACCTCCTCTTTCAACCTGCGGAACTCTCTGTCAGTCAAAGAATGCCATAATTTGACCACCTTCGACATCATGCTCACAACCTCAAAAGCCACTATCCCAACGACTGCCTTCTCCGGCTCTGATGTCTTATTCCTCGACGCCCGCCACAAACTACTAAACCAAGAGTCATTCCGCCTCTGGCCACCCATTGGCCACCACTCAATGAGAAAACTGGGTTTCCAACAAACACCAAATCAAAAGACCTTCATACCTGGCAAAGATGCAAAACTAACTAAAATTAGACAACCATCCAGACCGTTACTTAAACCCCAAATTGATCCACACATGGCATTAAGATGGCTAAGCTAAATACAATCACTCAAAATTGAGGCAGTGAACACTGTACGCCTACAGATTACAACAGTCACAGGAGCACACACCAGCTCTCGAATCTTGCCGACAGCTAAATTGACGCAGATTGGCGAAATTGCGGAACAAGAAATTTAATGAATTCTTTTCTCCTTTCATCAAGAAAAATCAAGAAAAGGGAGCGCAAGAAAAAAGCCGATTTTGTTGGGACAAAAATCCAATATTTTGACGTGAGAGCCACAAATCTCCACAGCAGGCGAGTAAAAGGTACGGACTTTTCGCGCCCTCCCGACATCTTCCGTCCCACTTTCAAGTCAACCAAAACACGACCTCGCTCCCCAACCCTCTCCACAAGCAAAATTCCCGACAAACCCGCAAGAGCCATGCGCAGAACCATCGACACAAAGCACGCGAAATTGCACGACTTGCAACCTACCCAATTCCCACGGGACAAAGAGGAAACGTGGGTTAAAACGAGCTCGACCAGCAGGAACTCACCTGCGACTTCACGAAACCCTCGAATGCGGATCTACCCAGAGCGACATTCCGCGGCCGGGGGATGGAGAGAGAGCGCGTGGGGCTCACCGCGCGCGCGGCCCGGTTCAAATTAGCGAACGGCCCCGAACCCAGAAGGAGAGCGAAAGAGAGAGAGAGACGGGGAACGGTCCAAAATGGGTCGAACCGAGGGCGAGGCGGGGCGGTAGGAGGGGATCTTTCGGGCAATGTTCGGGTCCTGACGCCCTCCGGATCTCGCGGTATAAATGCTCGACAAGCCCACTACGACAAGCAAAGCTCTCTCCCCTCGCTCGTTCTCTCCCCTCGCTCGTGCTCGCCGTCCCTCTCTCTCCCCCTCGCTTTCCGCTCTCGTCTTTTTTTGTCCGGTGCGGGAGTGGGAGTGGTTGCGAAAGCCCGGGGGGGAGGGTACGCTGTCGTTTTTACCGGCGTTGACTTTTGACTCGCGCATCGGCGATTGGAGGGGTGTGTACTTTGTGAAATGTAGTGCGATGGGGAAAGGGTAGTTGTTGGGGTTGAAAATCGGAGGAGGGGACATTGAGCGTCGTCCGTTTGCGAATGGTGTCGATCGAGCGGGTCCCGTAGAAACTTCCTCTGATATAGTCCGTGTGATCGGTTCCCGAGAGGAACCCGAACCCGTAAGCTCGGATTTACCCCCCCGGGAATTACGGCAGCTCGGTCCATGCCATAATATTACAAATGTTGATCAAGCATCGGATATAAGTTTGACTTATAGATTTAAGAAAGGCTTGAATCTCACCAAGGAACGATATGTGTTGTGGCAGGGGACATATAACATTCTATTGGAGCTTTACTTCTTATAAATCTTGCAAACACAATCATTTGTGAATTATGCATTTTTAATTCTCACACAACTCAAGCAAATTTAATTTCTAGCTCGAGCAATATTCATTTTCTCTTTCATCCGTTCTGTAGTCCATGAGCTCTATCTTAAATGTTACTGGAAATGCCCGCATGTTGTCATAGAAAAAAAAAAAAAAATGTGTAATGCTCAATATATTTCAAAACCAATATATAAATATATATATATATATATATATATATATATATTAATGATTGGATGTGTTTGATGAAATTATATTAGGGTGAAAAAAATTCACATGCCCTCTTGTGTTTATATTATTGTAGATTGTAAGTGTCTATAACTCACATTGACATTTTAGTTTTGTCAAGATAAATTTTAACATTTTCAAGTCACTTGATGATAGAATTGAAATACTTCTATTAAGAATGAATATGTATTACTCAAATTTTCTTAGATGCAATAACGGAATACAATGATTTGCC
Source organism: Eucalyptus grandis (assembly GCF_016545825.1). Classification (NCBI taxonomy): domain Eukaryota; kingdom Viridiplantae; phylum Streptophyta; class Magnoliopsida; order Myrtales; family Myrtaceae; genus Eucalyptus; species Eucalyptus grandis. The sequence continues at coordinate 30,445,008 of NC_052612.1, forward strand.
TGTTGTTTTATTAATCATTATAAAAATTAATGGATGTAAATAATATTTCGCAGAAAATGAATGGTTTTAATAACATTTTTTTTTAAATATCACTTATATCTCTTATAAAAACGAATGAAAAAATTTATGTTTGGATATAAATGGTTGTCAATAATGCAAACATTTTTTATTAACTAATTATTTAAAGGAATACAAGCTATTATTTTTTAAAAATAATTTTAAAACCTTTTATTTTTCACGAAACAAATAAAATCTAAGAAGATATAGTTGTATAGAAAGACATTTGAATGAACTGGTAAGAAAAAAAAAAAGGAACTAATTTGGTAAATTAACTTATATTTCATTAAAAAAATAAATCCTTGTTTTGGTTATTCTCCTTTGTCTTGCCAACTCTTCTATCACTTTAATTTTATAAAATGAAGTGATCTTATATTTAAAACGTAAACTAAAGCCTGAAAAACTATGAGCCTTGTATTTGTTTCTAGATATAATAATTAAATATAAATCTACTTACGACTTTTGCATGTGATGCGGCCCCTTCTAGACACACTTGTTAGTGAAATACACATTAAATAGGATGGAAATTAATCAATAGTAGTTATATCATTTGACAATAATATGGAAGTATTTCTTCTTGTTATCGTTCATATAACTTTCACATAATAATTATATTCGAGAAAAATGAAAGGAATTGTTGAATTAGGATTTGATTGTAAAATAATTGCAAACGTCGATGCACAATAAAGAATCTCATAACAAAAAGTACAATTCTAGGTTCAAAAGATAGTTCGGGAAGAAAAATAAAAGGAAATTTGGTGTTTCATAAGATTGAAGAAAATAATAAAATAATGAAGTAAAAAATTGAAAAAAGCAAAACAGAAAATCTGGAAGACCTAATGTTTTTTGAGGAAAAAAGGGGCCAAATGGGGAAAAAAGAAAAGAAGGGGCGTTTTGGGGAATTTACACATAGTAAAAATAGGAAAGCGTGTTTGCTTCGGCCTTTAATTATGTCTTTTGCAGCTTTTTCCCGGAATCATGCTTACAGTTACCCTTCTTGGGCACTTTTATTTATTTATTTATCTATTTTCAATTTGTTTATTACGGCGAGGACAAAAGGAAATCCCATGTGTGGTCCCCGGAGTGGGTCAAGTCGACAACTTTTCCCTGTTCAAAGAAAGCCCTTCTTTTTGCGGATTCTTGAAGAAACAGAGCAAATTCTTTTTCTGGGGAAGCTCAAAGGCGAACTTGCATTTGTGGCCTTTTATTTTCTTGAAATTTGTGATGAACTTGACCTTTTGTTATTATTATTATTATTATTATTATCCTTTTATCTCCTTTTGGATTTCAGTGGTTGAAGTTGAAACACAGCTGGGAAAAGTGGTGCCTCGTGTCAAGGAAATTATTGTTTGAATGTTCCCAGTTGGATTTGGTGGTACATAATGTGTGTAGGCCGGCCCCTATAACTTCTTCCCTATGAAACATTAAATATAAATTCAAAAACCATTGAAATTAACACCATCTGGAGAAGACTTTAGTCTCTTGCTATTAATTTGATTGTAAGTATCCGTCTTATCATAACGGGAAATCAGTTGTTGATATCACCATCAACAGTGATTTTTTTTTTTTTATAAGCAGATATATCTACAAAGAAAATGGTAGACCTCATAATGAGTTTATTGGAGGGAGAAATCCAATTGACAAAAGAGAGTTGTTAGAGGATTTATAGCCTTGCACAACGGGCAAAAATGCATCTAATTCTCGATATAAGAGAGTCCATTACAGATCACTTAACCTTCTTAGCTCTCTTTAATATGGAATTCCCTAACCCTTCTCATCTCAATTCCAGCCTTTGATTTGTGCCACAATAACAATAGTCACCATCATCCCCACTGGCCGTGTTTGCCATCAATATAATTATAGTCCCCCCTTCCACATTGTCACCATCGCCACGACATTAGCCTTATTGACCTTCTCTCTCTCTCTCTCTCTCTCTCTCTCTCTCTCTCTCAGTGCTCGCAAGAGCACGAGCTTTCTGTCTTCATCATGGCCATCCAGATCTCGACAGCCATGGAGGAGCTCCATCCATTGCCAATTTGCCACCATTGAGTGGAGCTCTTGAGCCGTGCCACGGAGGTCCAAATCCATGGAGGAGCTCTAGATCTTTCGGCGAAGATCATTTTAGACAGGCCACAACTCGATCACTCGGCCCAATTCTAGAGGCCCAGAGATCATAGTCCAGCAGGGAATTCCTGAAGCCCAACCCATTGAACGCTCAAGCCCATCACATATTAGATAGCCCGGTTGGGGGACCCATTTGAATGACTCCGGCCTGCGACTCCATAGGGGACCCGATCCCTCCTCTTGCTAGTGTTCTGAAACTTCAAGCTTGTCTAATCCATTACCTTTACATCACTTTCATCGCATAAAAAAAATTGGAGTATATCCAACCTAAATTGAATTTATTCCCATTGTAGTCGAGCATGCTACAGCAGCCCACGTGACAAATTCATGTATATTTTTTTTCATAGTAAAGATAAGATATAATATTAGATACAAGTATAGACAAAAGCGTATTTAATTTCCAGTCATAAAACATAACGTGTTCCACATAAACATAAAGTTACTCGGCTCTCCCCCTCCTCCCCTCCCCGGCCAAGCATATGTATGAATGAATCGAAGTGCCCCACGTATCGTTTATGTTTTAGTGGCTTTTCTCCACATTTTTTTTAAAGATAGTGGGTAACTTTTGAATTTAAAAAAGTAGGCTGTAGTTTCTTGTTTCGACGTTTTTACAATTTTAGCCTTTGAAAAAGAGTTATTCCATGAAAAATTAATTTCAAGCAGACATCCAGTGAGAACCTTCCTTCAGAGATAAAAGAGATAACGTAAGGGCAAATATCAAAAGTTCCTAAAAGCAAAGACCAAATAGACAACATATCGAATACGTGCGAAAGGGCAAAAATATGCTATGTACCAACTTATTTCACGATTGATATAACGTATCTGATTAATCATATTAGGTGAGTGTAATGTGCATCTTGATTAATTCTGCATTTAAATTTCAAAATGTTCAAAATGAGGAAAAAGAAAGCGAAGAAAAAGAAACGCTCCATATTTCACTTTCAAAACGTCTGGAAATGTCATTTGATTTAAACAACCTCCTTAGAAAATTAAACCTTTTTTGCTTTTTTTTTCCCTGTTCGTTGCTTTTAGGTCCTCAGTCTAAATAACTTTTTTTTTTTTTAATCCAAACTTTAGTCCTCAAAAAGTGTGCGTGAAAGAGAAAACAACCATCATGTTTCTCACACTCACCATTTCTAACCTTATTTTGAATTAATGTGCCAACCGCACTCCACATCATTTAACTAAATATGTACGAAAATGACGGGAATGAGGACTACCAAGATGTAGGTTTTACGAATTAATTTTTAAATAAAGTCAATTGTGCCCCCAAAAAAAAAAAAAAAAATAAAGGAAGAAAAACGCAACCCATGTGCGTGTAAAAGTTCTGTTCAAAATATGCGGCGGGCTCAAACTTAAATACAATAAAATTTATATATTAATTTGAACTTTCACTTTAATACGAAAATATGAGGTTTGATTAGGGTTTTGAATTGCCGACTTCAAAAGCAACTTTGACTTGGAGAAACGTAAGATGGCAGCTTGGGACTTATCTCGATGGTATCAAAAGCGTATAATAACAGGAGATGAAAAGGATTAGTTTTTTTTTTTTTTTTTTTTTTTTTTTAATTGGGGTTTTCTTTGCTTTAACAGCTAAGGCAGCTTTGATTTTGACCGAGGGATTGACCCAAAATGAATTGGGAGAGAAATGGTGTGTTTTCATCCTTTTAGCCACCGTTCTTTTTCCCGGCACAAACTCAATCCAATCTAATCTAGTCTACTCTATTAAAGAAATGTGCACATATAATAGAGAGAGAGAGTATCTGTTTCAAAATTCTCCTTTAGGTAGAAAATTGCGCCCTACGCAGAGATAATTTTCAATTAGCTTTTCAAAGTTGACCCTGTTATCGCATAAAGTCGAATGTATTCGAGTATGTAATTTACACCAAGAGATTAGAAGTTGTTGGCTGCTGCACACGCGCATCTCACATTCAGAATTTCTTACGATTGCATTATTAATCTCTTTATTTCCGTCCTAAATCACGTGTTGGGGCGGGGGGGTCATGTCTCGCTGAGACTAGCAAGAATTTGTAGTCCTTACCTTGCTCAAGCAAAGCACACAGCAGCTGCCGCCATCACCGGAACCGTCAAGGATGTCATGGCATCATAGCTTGAGTCTCACATCCCTCCAAACCCTAGTTCCCATTATCGCCGGTGGCGAGCTTGCTTGGACATAGCGGCAAGGGGCGACCATCACCGACACCTTAGAGACTGAGAGAGGTTTATGCTGGTGCGTTTTTCTATGTTTTTGGGGGTGTGAGCCCGGAGAGGGACGTTTAGCCTTGGCTCAAAATATGCACGTGAGATGTACATACTGGTCAACTTTTTCCACTGGTGTTTAGTATTGTAAGGGGCTCATTGGTTGACATTTGTCAAGTATATTAGAGATCATATTAGACAAACTAAAACGCATGAATACTTTAAAGAAAAAAATGAAAGACCAATTCCAAGAGCCAATTGGAATTTTATTCTATACAAGAAAATGACACTCGATTTATGTGGAAATAACATGTGAAAAGACCCGTCAATAAGTAAGGAGAGTTTTGACATTGAAAAATAAAAATCTATTGGGATGCATATCATGTAATTAATGTGATCAGTCAATTATGCGTTATTATGCGTGTTTTTACCTTTTATGGGACATTACTCATCCGAATTATGCGTATTTTTACCTTTTATGGGACATTACTCGTCCGAAGAGCAGTAGTTCGTCAAGCTAATAAAACCTTTTCTTAAAAAAAGGCCCCAATTTATTAGGCTATTAATTTGAGTTTTCTTTTTTATCTTGCTATCATGTGGTTAATATATCTATAGCATTTAATGTCATTCAATAATTGCTTTTATAAGTAGACCGTCACATTACCTTTTATTCGTTCGCATAATGCGGTGTTGAATTTGGTCCTCAATAATAGCAAAAATCCCAATTGGTGACCGACCAGATCTTGACTTTTAAGATCGTGAGTCCCCCAAAAGAGTAGGTGAAATTATAGCCCTTATTGGATTCTCTCTCTCTCTCTCTCTCTCTCTCTCTCTCTCTCACCCACACACACACACACACAAAAGCTAATTTGGATTCACACACTTATTAGTCTGCAATAATTATTCTATTAAATATTCATACTAACGAATGTTGATATTATTACCTTTTGTTGGCCAATGTTATTACATTAATATAGAGATAATGAGGAAATGTTCTTCTTTAATTTTTTTTTTTTGTTTTTTAATGATAATTTTTTAACCATAAGATAGAGCTTCATACAAAACCTATTTAATCCATATTAATTTCTAGATATTATTTTCACGATCAACATTTTATGTAGACACATCAGTATATCCAAGACCAAATAGTTAAATAAAATCAAGATTTTCCCTAAAATTATAGTAAATTGTACTCGATAGTTGGACAAATTGAAAGTTCCCCTTACAATTAAATATTTGGCATTATACTACCATCTATTTTAAACATAACTCTAATAAACTGTTTAAATCTCATCATAAAAGTTCATGGACTCCACAACATGTGCAAAGTAGATGAAGATTTGATGTGTCCTAATATCACAATCCGTTTCACAAATTAGATATTTTCTGTATTGCTCATTTGTTTTTATTAATCATAGTTGCTGTTGAGATCTCACTATTGCCTTGAGTTTGTTCTCCTGTAGTGAAACTTGTGGCCAATATGTCTCAATCATTTTAAAGTACAACGAGTATCGTTATGCTAGCTGCACTCTTCTCTTTTTCTACAGAATTTTGCACTCAATGATGTACTTTTCTTTTCTGAGGTCTTGACTTGTCATGTAATTCTAAGGTTACTTTTTACTCACATGGTTTTTCTCTACGCACGGTCAAGGCCGACAAGTTAGTTAAGAAATACTATACGAAGCATAGGTTGACTTTACAGCAGGCTTTTCGCCTACCCCTCTCACCTTCACCGCTGCTAGTAGTTACTATACCAGCTTACCACTTCTTCAAACATTTTTGTGGGTGTGGCTTCACCTGAGAGAGCCCAAAATTCCTCAACATATATTTTTCTTCCCCATTTAGGAGGAAATACTCTTGAGTTTTATGTTTGGGAGTTTAGACGAAGTAGTTCAAAGACATAATTAGGTTTGACTTGTTATATAATTCAAAGGTTACTTTTTCCTCACATGGTTTTATTCTTTTACGGTTTGTGCTCCGGCCCCTAGGATTCTGAAGTAAACACGTGCTGCGTGGTGTGTATAAGAAAACTCAAGCTCCGAGGGTACTGAGGCCTGAGGTTCGTGCTCTGCCTCTAGATGTAAAGAAACTTGAGCTCCGGAAGTGTTTACACCTGAGGATTGTGCTCCCCCATAGAATTTTGAAGAAACTCGAGCTCTGAGAGCATTGAGACTGAGGTTTGTGCTCTGCCACTTGGTTTTTCAATGCCTAGTGGTGTATTTGACAAAAAAAAAGAAAAAGGAAAAACTCAAGCTCGAGAGAATCGACTACCTTGAGTTTGTGCTCCGTCCCTTAAGATCTGTGAAAGTAATTATGATTGGATAAGAAAATCACCGGAAGGCTCCATGTAAATTCACCTTTTCGATGATTGAAGCAGTTGAAATATCGAGAACTCGCTTTAATATTTTTACCCACCTGCACTTGTCTTGTTTTTACTAAGGCCTCGAAAATAATTTAAAAGATATTTTTCATAAAAAAGATTGCTTATATCGCTTGAATTGATTAGTTAATGAAAAATATTTCATTATCGATAATAAGTTATGTCTAAATATTTTCATTTACTTTTGCAAGCGATAAAAATGATCATTTTAAAAAATACTTTTCCAAATCATTTATTTTTCTTGACACAATCAGGGCCCTAATTTGCTTTCCGGTGCTCCTAATCTTTCTGTTACGGTCTCTTTTTTTGTTCTTTGTTTTCTGTTTCACTCTTATTTTCTTGACTTTTGCACTGGGGACTCTGGTACCCGATTTGATCTAAGCCGAAGGGCTTTGGCCACTTGGACTTACGGGAGTTCCCTTAGGCGATAAATCCTTTGACCTCCGGAAACACAACTTAAGATGCAATTACAAATGTTAACATCGAATTTACATCCACATGTTGTCTTCAATGATCTTTTTTTTTTTTTTTTTTTGGGTATTTTAGGACACTAAAAGGTTCTTGTTTCTAGCGTCTAACATTCACTCAATCACTAAAGGTCCCCCAATGACCACCCTTTCCACATGGGAAAGGATAGGGGGAGGAATTCGATTTCCTACCTTCTCAGGGGAGCCGTGGGCAGGGGTTGTATAGTTTCAAGTGTGGTTTGACTCCCACACTCTGCAAAGAGATATGGCAAAAATTTGAGAGAGAGTTGAGAGTTAAGATAGGATATACAAAAAATGAAAAACGTGTACTCAACGCTTCTATTTAATCCTAGGCATTTCTCAATTGATAAGTTACCAAAGGACAAAGCTATTTTGGATCTATATCTCCGTATGTGGTCATCAAAATGTTTTTTTTTTGGTCATTAAAGTAATTCTGGTCTTTATCTTTTTTCTCCTTTGATTTTGATATCTTTAGAAACTCAAATCATTTTGTGCTTTCCCCCTAGAAAAGTGGATTCAGTATAATTAACGACAAAAGAAGGATGTTGAATCATTACATTAACATCATCTTGATCGCATTAGAAAAAGCAGAGTATATTTAACCTAAATTGAATGCATTCCCACGGTAGTCGTGCTGCTACCGTGGCCCACGTGAAAAATTCATCTATATTTTTGTACTACTAGTAATAAAACTTGTCATAAGACATAGTATTAGATAAAAGTGCGTCCATGTTTCTCGGTCGAAAAATTACGTGCGTTACTTAGCTCCATTGATAATGACGTTTTGATCCCCCTTCCCGACATATTTATTGATCAACGCACTCTACCTGTCATTTGCGTTTTACGAATGAGTTTAAGCAGTTTTTCTTTTTTAAGATGGTGGATAGGTTTTGAATTTAGAAAGCAGTTTGCAACTTTCTGTTTTCATCGTTTTACAATTTTAGCCTTTGAAAATGAGTTGCTTGATGAGTAAAACAAATTGTGGTGGAGATCGAACAAGAGCTTTCCTTCGAAAGATGACATAGATGACACAAGGGCAAATTTGGAAATTTCCTAAAAATGCGACAAGAGACTTGTGACTTAATATATCGAAGATAAATGTGAAATGGAAAAATTATGTTTATACATATTCATTGCATGATTGATTATGACGTGACTGATCAATTACATAATGCGCATGTAATTTGTATACCAATCCATTTTGTATTTGAATTTTAAAAATTTCAAAGTGATTAACTTTGCCTTTTGATATGAAAAAGAAAAAGCACTTTTGGAAGAAATTCATTCACAGTAATGACTAAAGGCATGATTCTCCCTTTGCCTTTTACTTTCATTAATCTTTGGAAAACCTAATGCAAATCGAGAATCGAAAGGCCTGAAAAACTGCATTGTTCATTTAACTAGAGGAAAATATTTCTCCATATTTCTCTCTCAAAACTTGTAAAATTTTTATTTGATTTCAAAAATAACCTCCTAAGAAAAATAAACTTTTTTGCCTGTTTTTTTATTTGTTCATTGCTTTTAGACGCTCACTCAAAATATTTTAGTCCTCAAAAAAGTGTGTGCGAAAGAGAAAACATCCATCACATTCTTTGGCTTTGGATAATGAGGCTACACTTGCACGCTTAAGAAGATATTTTTCAGGCTCACCACTTCTAACCATCTTTTGAAATCATGGTGTCTCCCACAGATCTGCCATCTGCACCGCATATTATTAATTAATTTTCTTCAGATAATGACGGGAGCAAAGACGACCAAAATTTAGGTTCTGGGTAAATTTTTTTAGGATATTGTTAACTGTTTAAACAACTTAAATTAATAGGGTGGAATTTTAATAATTAAATATAACATTTCATCACAGATATAGATTAGGCTTTTACCTTAGATTAAAGCATGGAAATATACAGTAGATGAGATAAATAAGGGGGTTCAAGAGATTTGAACTAAAGGTCCTGTGATATGATATCATGTAAAATTTTGTGGCATCACCATCAATGGTTCAAAAAACTTGAGCTAGTAGGCAAATGGTGATTTTAATATTTAAATAACATAGTTTCTCGTGAATTCAAGAACATGGCTTGTGCCAAAAAAATAAAAATAAAAGACAAACAATGTGCGTGTAAAAGTTATTTTGAAATCATTGGGTAAGGTCTAACCTAAGTAGAATGGAATCAAATAGTAATTTGCACTTTCACTTTAATATGAAGATATCATTTTTAAATAGGGTTTTGAATTGAAAGGGTTCAAAGTAATTTGACTTGGAGAAACGTAAGATGGCAGTTTGGGACTTGTCTCGATGGTATCAAAGCATATTATAAAAAACGAGATGAAAAGGCATTAATTTTTTATTGGGGTTTCTTTACTTTAACAGCTAGGCAGGTTTGAGTTTGACCGAGTGGTTGACCCAAAATGGAAGGTATTATTATGTTGGCGCAGCACTTCCCAGACCGGCTCTTGATTGTTCGCTTCATCCATGGGAGTGAAATAATGTGTTTTGTCCTTTCAGCGGCCGTTCAATCCTCTGTTCAAGCCCAATCTAATTTAATTCTAATCTAAATTATTGAAGAAATGTACCACCGAACACATATGTGTAGCGTCTGTTTCAACATTCCCTTTTGTACGGTTGAGTTTGTAGTTAAAATGCTAAACACCGATGAGGTAAATTGGTTAGATGTTGTGCACATGCATCTCGCATTCACAATTTTTCATAATCACATGGATATTTTTGTCCTAAAATCATGAATTGCATAGAAAATTAGACTAATTGTGGAGCCTATAGATAGCTAGAAAGAGACAGAGAGGGAGAGAGGGCCAAATGAACGAGGCGGGGCTTCGCCGTCCAAGACCAGCGAGGATCTGGTCAACTTTGTCTGGTTCAAGCAAAGACACGGCGGCGGCCACCGTCACCGGCACCGTTAAGGATGTCATGGCCTCATAGCTCGGGTCAAGGTGTGATTATTACTTGCACCTGAGAGAGAGAGAGAGAGAGAGAGAGAGAGAGAGAGGGAGAGAGAGGCTTAAGGCCGTGTGGCCGGAGTGTCATTTATGTGGGGGTGTGAGCCCAACCAGGGACGCATCGCTTCCCCTTCCTCCTTTTAACCTCTTATGTTTTGCACCATCAATTGTTCTAAGATGAGAATGGCCTTGGTTTGAAATATGCACACGAGATGGTAGGTTGAATATGCTGGTCACTTATCAGCCGGAGTTTAGTACTTACGATAAGGGACGGCAAAAGTACGCTTCAAGTGCCAAAAGTTGGCACAAATGGATACGAAAGTAACACTTAAGTGTCAAAATCGGAAAGAAAAATATCACTTAGGGCGTGCATGATAAATTTTATACTTCTCTATTTTTCTATTCTCCGAAACAGTTTGTAACAGAAATTCGTTTGGTAACGCAATTTGATTTTTCTATTTCTGGAACAGATTTCAATTTCATAAATAGATTTGAAGAAGAAATCAGAAGTTAAAATTTTTAATTTCTCAATTTCTAGCCAAAAATCAATTTCTGTTCCAGAAATTTTGTTATGCGCACCCTTAAGTGCCAATCCAACCAAAATGCTGATGTGCATAGTTTTTGGCGAAATAAATACAAAACGGTGTCATTTTGCACGCTAACGTAGCCAAACAATGCAAAAGCGACGTCGTTTTAGTGCTAACGTGGTAAAAATTAATTAAATTAAATTTAAAAATAAATTTATTTAAAACATTTTAATATACAAATATATTAAAAAATTAAAAAAAAAAAAAGGGGGAGGCGGCCGAGGGTTGAGGGCTGGCGATGGAGGGGGGAGGTCGGCCCTTTCCGGCGGTGGCGGGGAGGCGGCTGAGACAAATCATGGGCACTTTTTGAAAACAAAACCAATTCAAGGAGTTATTTGGAATTGTGCTCTTTATGAGAATAAATCTTGTGTGGTGCTCACACCACGTAGAAATGACACATTAAAAAATTTGTCAATAAATAAAGAGAGTTTCAAATTGTAATGTAAAAATTTACTCATATGCATATCATGTGGTCAAAATGAATGGATGTGTTTTTTCCTTTCATGAGACATCAACAAACGATAGTTTATCAAGCTAATATAACTTATTATTTGGCCGAAAAAAGAGAGAGGAGAGAAAGCCTTACCTTATGGATTGCTTAGTTTGGCTATTTGTGTCGATTTTCTATTTATCAAGCTATAATATTGTTACTGTATCTATTGCATATAATATAATGACATTCGATATTACATTTATAAGTAGGCCGTTACCTCCCGTTTTATTCGTTTGATAATACCAAAGATTCCAATTGGCAATTGAAGTATGGTTGACCAAGTCTTGACTTTAAGATAGTGAGATTACCCTATGAGAGAAGGTGAAATTAAAGCCCTTAGTGGGTGCTCTCTCTCTCTCCGCCACACGCACATTTGTTCTATTGAGTATTCATACCAAATGAATGCCGATATTGTAAACTTTTATTGGCCGATTTATTACATTAATATAGAGACAACGAGAAAAATGTTTTTTCATTGATTCTATGTTTTAGATGATAATTTTGTTTTCCATGAGATAGAGCTTCATATAAAACCTATTTAATCTATACTATTTTCAGATATGATTTTGACAATCAATATTTTATTGAGACCTGTTAGCATCTCCTACACCAAATAATCGGAAAAAAAAATTCAAAAAATACTATTTAAAGTTGAAAGAAATCTAAAATTACCTTTGCCTATGACTGATAAATTTTTGGCATCATACTATCATCTATTGTGATCATTTAATGACGGAATAATAAAAAAGGGATGCCACATTAGGTAGATAGCAAATGGTTTTTATTATCCTTTAATAAATTCTGTTTATAGTGGTTGTGTTAGTCATGGAAAGAATGAAGAAAAAGTTTCAGAATCATGCAAGCTTAACAGGCTAATAGTAGTGTCCCACAAGTTTGTTTTTTGTTCGATAGACCATTTGCAAAGCTTGTATCATACGACTAAAATAATAAGTCTTGATAAATGAAAATTGTTATTATAACTTTAATCATATAAGATTATCACAACCGTGCATAGCACCAGTAATCTTTTTTTATGGCATGCGCATACTACATTGCTCTATAAACCAGTACTCAAAGATCACTTAATTTTAAAGTTTGACTTTTTGAAGTTTTGTCCGAATCAAACTCCCAGTTTTATTTAACTCGAAATACTTAAGACCTTTCATTAGATTACTCAAATATTGACTTGCAGAATCGTATATAAAATTTTTATAATTTTTTGAAACTTAAATAATAATTTTTATCAAGTTTTGGAGGGAAAATTGTAAGCAAAATTATAAATGATTGATAAGGTGCAACAAGGATACCAACCATTCTACGTTGCACGACCAATATTGATATGAACAAATTTTATAATTTTATAATTTTTTTTTGTATTTTTAAATATTTTTGATTTTCTTCTTTCTTTTTATTATCTATTTTTTCATTGTGGTTGCCAAGGTTCACAACCTTACCCAAGCCATTGCCCACCATAGGTGAGGGCTTGTAGGTTTCACCGACCACAATAATAACAAATAAGAACAAACAAAGAAAAAGAAAATAAAAAGTTCAGAAGAATATTAAAAATTGTAAAATTTGTCCGCATCATCGCCAATCATGCCATGTATGACGATCAACGTCTATATAAGTGATTTTCGGTCAAAATTGACTGGATATTCTTAATTGGCACAAATACAAAAGATTCAAGACTAAATTAATATAATTGAAAGGTTTATGGTTGAATTAATATCAACACAATATGAATTCGCGGACAACCAATGAGGGATGGTCATAATAAGGTTTGCAAGTCGTTTTCGGATGTAATTGAAGGCAAAGAGGGAAGATTTCGTGAAACATATGGATCTTATATATATTGTATAATGAAGTATTCTATGAGTGGATATATAGGAATCCAAATCTGCCGAATCACTCATGTTATGATCTTCTACATCCTAGGTCTTCCCGTTCCGTCATCTGGCTTATGTTCTTCATGTAGCATTCAGACCAAATGACTCTATGAAATTACGTCGATACTTCCACATATTACGGGTAACGTAGGAGACATTTCTATTTTTCCCCCGGAGAATCTTTCGAATTACCACTGCTTTTAAGTAATTTGAGCCACCGAATCACAGAACAAAGGGGAAATTTATCTTTACTTCAACTCTAAACAAATAGTGTCCTTATTCTAACTAATGAGGGTTGTTTTAGTAAAGTTTAGAATTGGAGTACCAATCTGAGCTTACATTACATCGACAATGTCTTCGAAAGATGATACCACCGAAGGAAAGAGAGAGACTCAGTTCAAATCTCTCGCTCGAGATGGAAGACAGCAAGGCCGAGCTACGAGTCGGTTCAGGCTTAGGCTTCCGAGAAATGAGAAATTTTTATTTTTTTTCACAAATACAAAACAAAAATAAAGGAAGAAAGAAAGATAAGAGGAGCGAGTTAATCTCTACAACCTATTTGTTTAGAATTATTTGAACATAAATTGTTGTCGATAATAAAAATAATGCTAAGGTCATCTTAAGCATAACTCTAATAAAATGTTTTAACTCTCATCATAAAAGTTAATGGAGTCCGCAACATGTCCAAAGTAGATGAAGATTTGATGTGTCCCCCTTAAATCACAACCCATTTCATAAATTAGATTTTTCTGTGTTACTCATTTATTTTTATGCTCATAATTTATTGAGATCTCACTATCCCATCGAGTTTGATTAACCTTTTAAGCCGGTTAGCCGTTGGAACTTGTGGCTGATATGTGTTAGTCATTTTAAAACATAACGACCATTGTTATGCCAACAGCACTCTTTTCTTTTTTGATGGAATTTTGCACTCAATGATGTACTTTTCTTTTTCGAAGTCTTGACCCATCATATAAATTCAAAAGTTACGTTAGGTTACGTTTTTCCTCGCATAATGATTCTCTTTTACGGTTCGTGCTCCACCCCTTAGGATTTTGAGGAACACACATGCTAAGTGGGGTAGAAGAAAACTTGATCTGAGAGTGTTGTTGAGACCTGATGTTTGTGCTCCGCCCCTAGTTGTAATGAAACTCGAGTTTCGGAAGGGTTGAGACTTAAGGTTTGTGCTCCTCCTTAGAATTTTGAAGAAAGTCAAGCTCTGATAGCATCGAAACTGAAGTTTGTGCCTTGCCCCTCGGTTTTTAAATGCCCATGTTCTCCGTGATGTACTTGAAAAAAGGAAAAAGAAAAAAGAATTGAGCTCGACAGCATCGAGTTAGTTACATTTGTGCTCCACCCCCTTGGGATCTTTGGAAGTAATTATGATTGGATAACACAACTAATTTGGCAAGCTCAGTTTATTTTGCAGAAAATAGATGATTTGGATAACATTTTCCTAAAAATAATCATTTATATTACTTACAAAAATAAGTGAACGAATATATTTTCATTGTTCATTAATACATTTGAACATAAATTATTGTCAATAATAAAAATAATTTTTATCGGCTAATCATTTCAAATGATTATTTTTAGAAAAATAATTTTCATTTTTTTTTCAAGAAATAAATTGAGTCGAAATTAATGGTACTAGCTTATGCTACGGGTTCTCGATTGACCTGAGTCTCCTTGATGTAGAATTTTCTCAAGAAAGCTCATGCTCCTAGAGTGTTGAATATTTGGGGCTTCTTGCCATTGGGAATTTTCGCATTGAATGACTGCGCTTTCTATCACCAGGGATTTCCCTGAAAAGAAGACGAAATATTACAAAATTTTCCCCACGGATAGAGCGTTAGAATATTGATACATTCAACCGCTCTTTCATCTCTTATTCCGTGAACGTTGAAGGCTGGTAATTTTACGCCACTGGGGATTGTCGTAAACGGCTTGTGTTCCTACAGCGTCGATTCATCCAACGGCTCTCGTTCGCCGGGATGTTATTCTGGAAAAGGTCAAATTCAATTTTCTCTCACATGTAAGAAAACTTGCCGTAATCGAGGCATCTGCGGATGAGAACTAGACTTGTGCACACGTCAAATATTGGTGTGCATGCCTCAAGCAAGAAATTCCTGCCTCGAGTCAGACATCCATGAGCTAAAGACAATTTTGAAAATCACCAAAAGTCTCCATATAATTCACTTTTTTGGCTATCGAAGCAATTGAGATCTTGAGGACTTCATTTAATATTTCCGCCCACAGGCCCTTTCCTTTATGTTTAATGAGGCTTCGTTTATTTTGCAAAAGAAAAAAAGAATTTATAAAATATTTTCTAAAAAATGATCACTTATATTAATTAGTTGATAAAAAATATTCTCATTATCGATAACAATCTCATTTATCTTTTTAAGTAATAGAAGTGATCATAATCTTCGTACATTATTAATTTTAGCGTAATAAATTTTTTTCATAGTTTCCCTAGTCCTAAGCATAGATCTCCTTATTGGTATTATAGCCATGGTTTCATTGTGACTTAGTTGTTCCATGCGTTTAGATGATGAATCTAGTGCTGAGAAGATTTCATCATCATCATCATTGGTCCATAAACTCTCAATACTCTTGTTACTCTTATTCCATCCCCATCGCCAAAGAATTTACTGATCCACATGGAAGGTGTTGGCATGTCCCAAAAATACGCACTCCAATTGATGTGGACGAACATAGAAGGCAAAAGAGAAACTTTGAAGTGAAAATCTTTACAAGGAAATGGGGACAGTGGACTAGGCTGGAATATATATTGAGATTTGGGCCGACAAATGTTAGGAATAGATGATAAAATTCTTCAGAGTTTTGAGTCAGAATCAATTTGACTTGGGGTTTGATAGTACGCCTCCCTTTCAAAAAGAATGATGATATAAATCCTACCAAGGTGAGTCATATAGGAATGAATATGAAATCTTGCTTTTGCTCAAAAAGAATGTCCAGAGTTACTACAACAAGGCCTATACCATAACTCTTGTACATCACTTGATTGAGTGCTATAATCTTTTTTTCGATTACTTGAATGTCATATAACTTTTCAATCGATTATCTAAGTGCCAAAACTTTTTAAAAATGTTCACCTTAGCACTTGTGGTGAATGTTTTTAAAAAAAATTGGCACTTAAGTAATTGATTGAAAGTTATCGCACGTACGGTAGTCAAGTTAAAAAAAAAAAGATTATGACACTCGAGTGAGTGTTGTAAAAGAATTGGGTAAAATTCCAAATAAGAGCCCGAAGTACTATTATTTTCTCAAATAAGAGCTTGAACTCTTTGTTTAGTGAAGGGCAATTTTGTCTTTTATTTTTTCCTTTTTTTTTTCTCTCTTTTTTGTTTTTTTTTTTTTTTTTTCCTTCCAAAAAAACTAAACAAATTAAAAAATTTTAAAAAATATGAACACGCACAAGAGGGAGGCTCCTTCTTGCTGGTGGTTGTTGCGCCGGTGGTTGTTGCGCCGTCACTGATAAGGAGGCAACGATGCCTTGGCGAAGAACGATGACCCTTGCCAAAAACAAAAGAGGGCGACAACCCTCTCCTAGATTTGCGCGAGGGTTGTTGGCCCTTGTGCAAGCCTAGCGGCCCTCACCTAGCACCCCCTTGACTTGGGTGACAAGGTCCGGGGGCTCTAGGTGACGGCCAACAACCCTCACTTAAGCTATGGTGAGGGTGGGTGACCCTCGCCCAGATTTGGAAGAGGGTTGCCGCCCTCTCCCATCTCTGGCAAGGACCTGATGGCCATCGCCTTTAGTCGACGAGAGTCATTGACCCTCATCCAGGCGTTGGTGACCTCGCTGGCCATTACTATCGCCTCGTTGGCAATGGGGCGGCGGCCATAGGCGGGAGGGAGCCCTCTTGCCTCTGTTTTTGCCTTTTTTTTTGGTAATTTTTAAAATTTTAGTTTTAAAGCTAATTTAATTTAAATTTAATTCATATTTGGACAAAAATATTTCTAATCAATCAAATTTTTTGCTAGCCAACAAGTTAGCAAGACTAGACTCTTATTTAAAATAATCATAATCATTTCAAGTCATTCTTTGAGATTAATATAACCATTTCAAACCCTTATTTTAAATAAAGTTCTCCTTAGGGTCTTATATGAAAAAATAAGAACACTTTAAATCTTTATTTGGAATTTTCCTAAAAAATTATGACGATTTTGGTGTCTTTATATCCATGGTAGGCGTACTTCTACCGTGGTCCACTTGAAAAATTCATCTATAATTTGTAAAACTAGCAATGAAACTTGTCATAAGTTATAGTATTAGACAAAAGTGTGTCCGAATCAGTGTGTTACTCAGCTACATTGACGGAGTGTATTGATCCCCCTCCCCAGCATGTTCACGAGTCGACGCGCCCTACGTGCCACTTGGGGTTCACGAATGAATTTGAGTAGTTTTTCTTTTCTAAGATAGTGGGTGAGTTTTGAGTTTAGAAAGCAGTTTGTAGTTTTTTGTCTGCAATGTTTTACAATTTAAGCCTTTAAAAAAGAGTTATTTGATGGGTAAAATAAATCGAAGTGGAGACCGAACAAAAGCTTTCCTTCGAAAGATGACATAGATAATGTACGGACAAAGTTGGAAAGTTCCGAGAAGTTAGACAAAAGGGACTTTTGATTGATATATAGAAGATAAGAGTGAAAGGGAAAAATATGCGTGGCACATATTCTATGTATCATTGATTACGACAGTGATTGATCAATTAGATAACGTGTACATAATTGGTATACCAACTGATTTTGTTTGAATTTCAAAATTTTCATTGTGATCAACTTCGCCTTTTGGTATAAAAAAAAAAAAGCACTTTTGAAAGAAATTCATTCACAGCCGTGACTAAAAGCATGATTCTTCCTTTGACTTTTACTTTCTTTAATCTTCAGAAAACCTAATGCAAATCAAGAATCGAAAAGCTTGTAAAACTGCATTGTCCATCTAATTAGAGGAAAAGAATTCTCCGCATTTCACTCTCAAAACTTTTGAAAATGTTATTTAATTTTCAAAATAACTTCCTAAGAAAGATATTTTCTTTTGTCTGTTTTTTCCTCTGTTCATTGCTTTCAGGCCCCTATATATATTAATTCATCCTTTACTCCTCCAAAAAGTGCGTGCGAAAGAGAAAACAGCCATCATATTCCTTGGCTTTGAATAATGAGGCCACACTTGCACGCTTAAGAAGATATTTCCCAGGCCCGCCGCTTTTAAACTTCTTTTGAATTCATGGTGCCTCCCACAGACCTGCCATCCATACCATCAACTATTTTGAAACCTCAAAATAATAGATGAAGACGTAGTTTTAATGATTAAATATCACACTCCCCTTTATACGTACGTAAGACTTTAGAAGTACACAATAGATGAAATAAATAAGAGGATTAGAGATATTTGAATTCAAAACCTCATACTCTAATATTATGTAAAATCTTGTGGCACTATTGTTTCAAAAAGTTTAAGTTAATAGGTGAATATGTGTGGAAGCTCTTTTCTATAATTTATTTGTGATTAAGGATAAATGAATAAACCCTTGATATATAAATTGTGTTGAAATGCCAGTTACATTCATTAACTTTACTCATAATTTACCAATTAATTATTAAACACAATCAACTGCAAGGAATCAGGCACATGGCTCATGCCCAAAAGAAAAAAATCACAAAATATGTACGGATAATTTCTTTTTTTTTTTGAAATCATTGGGTGAGGTGGAACCTAAATAGAATAGAATCAAATATTAATTTGAACTTTCACTTTAATATGAAGATATCAGATCTAAATAGGGTTTTGAATTGAAAGAGTTTAAAGTAATTTGACTTGGAGAAACGTAAGGTGGCAGTTTGGGACTTATCTCGATGGTATCAAAGCATATTATAATAAACGAGATGAAAAGGCATTAATTTCTTATTGGGGTTTCTTTACTTTAACAGCTAGCCAGGTTTGGGTTTGACCGAGTGGTTGACCCAAAATTGAAGGTATTCCCTTTGCGCAGCACCACCGGGACCAGCTCTTTGTATTACATTGAAGCGCAATGATGTGTCTTATCCTTTAAGCAAACAGCGAAATACGTATGCGTTTTATACAAATCTAATCTAATCCAATCCAATCCAATCTACTAAAGAAATACATGTGTAGCAAACACCGAATAAATATGTGCATCAAACCACGAATCGACTTCTTAATCTGGAGAAAATACATGTGTGTATATAGCTAGGCCTCGTGAGAGACAGCTTTTTCAGTTAGCCTTCTGAATTAGGCTATGTAATCGCAGGATGTCGAATGTATTTGAGTTTGCAGTTAATACCCTAAACACCGGTGGGGAAAAGCAGTGGGCTGTTGCGAAAGTACATCTCTCATGCACAATTTCTTGCAGTCGCATGGGTGTGGGTGCTTTTGTTAGTTTCATCCTAATAAAACTTCCTATCTAGGCGAAAAAGAGAGAGGAAGAGAAAGCCTCGCATTATGGATTGCTTGTTTTGGCTATTTTTCTCGATTTTCTGTTTATCATGCTATGATGTTCTTAACGTATCCATTGCGTATAATAGCATTCAATATTGCATTTATAAGTGGGCCGCTACCTTTACTTTTATTCGTTCGAGGGTACCAAAGATTCCAATGGGCAATTGCAGTATGGTTGACCAAGCCTTGACTTTAAGATGGGGAGATTACTCCTACAAGAGTAGGTGAAATTATGGCCCTCAGTGGGCTCTCTCTCTCTCTCTCTCTCTCTCTCTCTCTCTCTCTCTCTCTATTTTTTTTTTCCTATTAAGTATTCGTCCTAAATTAATGTCAATATAGTAACATTTTATTGCATTAATATAGAGATAATGAGAAAATGCTTTTTTTCATTAATTCTATGTTTCGGGAGATAATTTTGTTTTTCATGAAATAGAGCTTCATATACAACCTATTTAATCTATACCATTCTCATTTATCATTATGACGCTCAACATTTTATTGGAACTCGTTACCATATCTTAGACCAAATAATCGAAAAATCAAAATATGCTAATATTTTATTGGGACTATGACGGATTAATTTTTGGCATCATATTATCATTTGTTGCGATCATTTCATAACGGAATAAATGATTCACCTTTACATAAAAAAATAAAAAAAGGGGTGCTATATGGGGTAAATAATAAATGGGTTCTATTCTCATTTTTAAATTCTGTTTATAATGATTGCATTAGTAATGGAAAGAAAGGGGAAACAGTTTTCAGAATCACGCAACCTTAACAGGCTAATAATAATTGACAAAAAAAAAAAAAACCAGGTTAAAATTAGTGTTCCATAAATAATTTTTTTTGTTCCATGTACTATTTGCGAAGCTTGTATTCGTGACTAAAAGAATAAGTATTAAATCTTTATAAACGAAAATGGTTAATGTAACTTTACTCATATAAGATTATCACAACCGTGCATAGCACGGGTGACCTTCCAGTATGGCATACGCACACCACATTGCTCTATAAAGAAGTACGCAAAGATTAATTCATTTTAAAGTTTTACTTTTTATAAGTTTTGTCCAAATCAAACTTTGACTTTTATTTAACTCGAGAAACTTTAAACACTTCATCAAATTACTCAAATATTGACCTGCAAAATTGTAGATAAAAAGTCTATGATTTTACGAAACTTAAATAATAATTTTTTTTTCAATTTTTGGAGGGAAAATAATAGGTAAAATTGTGAAATGATTGATAAGGAAAAACAAGCAGGCTACCATGGTCTTTTTCTAGGAAGGTTTTTCTCCCTCTTTCCTTTGTCGGATTGAATCAATCGAGAGATTGTTAACTAAAACTAACAGTCTCATGTTACATGTTGAAATCAAATTATAAAAGTATGTCAAATCGTGTCATTGCAATTCACTATGTCATTGAAAATGCTATAAATCTGTGATGTATCCTAAGTTTGTATTAACCAAAGATGCTTATGCTCTTTATAGTATACATTTTATAAACATGTCAATTCGTATAATAAATTATCATATACATTGGCAACCGAATACATACAACTGAATAGAAAATATACAGGTAGATACGTAAATACGTTGGCTTTTGACGTGAAAATATATCAAAATATGACTTTAATTAATTATTCGTGGAGTTTACTTGAGGTTAGCCGTTGGGGTGTATATATAACCATATAAGTACTCTAACGTTTGCAACAGTTTTATGCATGGTTTTTCTTTTTTCATAAATATAAGCACGCGTTTGAATATCTTTTCAGAAGTTAACCATCAACGGCAACTCCATAAGTCCACCATAGAAAAGAATCACGAATCACCACTTAAAATCATTTAGATGATATTATTTGTTTTTTCAGTTATTTGAAATGTTCACTGTCAAATAAAAAGTAATTCCTTGAGAAAGTGAAAATAAAATAATAATGTCATGGGTTAAAAACATAAAATATCCCAACACAAGCTTTTGCTTGATTTTCAAACAAATTGGTCATTGTTCTTTTTCATTGACGAGTCGAGAAAGTTGAGTCGACAAAGTTCTAACTTATTAAGAGAAGTTTTTGATATAGTCTTTTCACAATAATTTAAGTTATGAAAAAGAGTGCTGTGATTTTTATATATAGCTACAGTACTTCCAGAGTTATAATAACTCACGATAAAACCAATTTTAAGATGCTATAATATAATAGTATCCATCGTGAAAAAGATAATATACACTTCAACCATAATTACACTTCAACCACAACTATATCAAAAGAGCTTTAAGTAATTTGAGCTACCAAATCATGAAACAAAGGGGAAATTTATTTAATAACTTTTTGGGTCCATTTGAATTTACTTTTGCCTGTCGCCTCTTGTTTCGTGCTTAATGTAAATCTTCCAACTTGTAGATTCGGGTCTTTTTCTAGATTTAAAACTTTTGACTACAATACTCAGGTACTGACACGCAAAGTCGCACAGGTTTTATCAAATTTTTTATGATATAGAATGATATCTTAAATATAATGGAGAAGTCCCTCACTTCAAGCATAAACAAATAGTGCTCTTTTTCTTCCCCCCCAAAAAAATAAAAACAAATAGTGCCCTTAATCCAAATGAAGAGGGTTGTTTTGGTAAAATCGCGCTTACTTTTCGCACTTCTCAACGCTAAGCAGTGGGTAATACTCAACCCAAAACCAAAACCAAAAAAAAGAAAGAAAGAGATAATATAAATTAATAACTAAAATAAATAGGGGATTTCACATGGTAAAAGTCGTTTTCCTCCATTAACGAGGGAGGAAAGTCCCTCACGAAACCACCAGCGCCCAAAGAAGCCATACACCATCTCCCGTTCTCGCGCCATTCCACCAGAGAGGAAAGGGAAGAGGCTCCGTTCAAATCCCCTCTCTCTCGCTCGTCATGGAAGACGGCAGGGCCGCCGCCGCCCCGCTGTCCGGCTCGGCCGGGAACGGCTCGGCGCCGGGGGCCGGGCCGGGGCCGCCGCCGCCGCCGCCGAAGCCGACGCCGGTTGTGCCGGAGGTGATGACGATGGCGGTCAACATGAGCGTGGGGAGGACCCTGCTGTCCCCCGAAGCGGCGGCGCCTGCGGCGGGCAGCGGGGGAGGCGGCGGGGGCGGCGAGATCAACTCGTTCGGGCAAGGGAAGAAGAGGGGGAGGCCGAGGAAGTACGACTCCGAGGGCAACTTGATACTGTCGCCGTCGTCCCCTTCCTTCGGCTCTTCTCCTCCTCCGTCGAGGAGGAGATATCGGGTCCGAGGTCGCGGCCGTGGGAATGGAAACTGGCAATTTCTTGCATCTTTAGGTGAGCTTTTTTATCATTACATTTCAAAACTGCATAGTTTCCCTATCTTTGACTCTAAAATCTGGTATGATTATATTGTTGTACGAATATTCGACTTCTCAATTTGCTTTTTCATCCCGAATTTTTGGTGGGTTCATCCCAATTTCCATTTTTTCTGCCCCTTGCCAACATTTTTTCCCTATTTCTATTTATTTTTCAACGTTGGAGTTTCACTCAAAATGAGGAAAGAAGTGTCTTTAATGCTTTCAAGGGCAGTCTCACCTAAAACCCAACTGCATTATCAGCTTATGGAAGCTTTGCTTAGCATGGTTGCTTGGTCAGATAGGTGAAGAGAGGCTTTAGCAAGTTTTTTTTTTTTTTTGGTGAGAAGGGTTTTTGCAATGTTGGGTAATGGTGGGTTTTGGTTTGGTGGGAGGAAGGAGGAGAAGGGAGAGACCTTGGAAAAAGGGACGGTCTTTTACATTATTCAAATGGTGGTATAAAAGACATGATGAGCTTTCTTTACTTTCAAGCAATGGTGTGGACTTTTGATCCCCATTGGGGTTAACGTTCTTTTTAACTTCTCTATGTTTGGACTTTATCTTTAAGTAGGGAGAGGAAATATTACTACTTCTTTTTCTTTTTATTTTTCTTAAAAAGTGGTTTTGTTTAATTCTTGGCCACAACAAAATTTGAATTGACGTGTGGTGAAGGGGAGCTATTTGCGAGCACGGCAGGAGGGGACTTCACGCCGCACGTGGTCACCGTCAATACCGGGGAGGTAATGCCTTCTCCTTTTTTTTTTTGCCTTTACTCTTTCTTTTTTGTCCTTTCATTTATTCTTTTTTTTTTTGGTGAAGGTCCTTTCATTTATTCTTTTTGGCATTAGAGATTCAAATTCAAATTCTTTAGGAGCTTAGAAATGTGATCATTTTAAAGTCGATCCAGCTTCGTCATGTAGTGTAAAGGAAAAATTTTAATAGTTTGATGGGAAATTTAAATTCGACTCATGGTAGACCTAATTACGATAATGTGTGTTGCGGATCGGAGGTTTTTAAGCACAAAGGGCAGAGAATTATTGGGCTAGACGACCGGGCATGCCTTGAAGTCTCTAGGAGTAGAGGAATTTTTGGGTGCTCTAAAAGTTCTTTAAGGCCATTAAGAGAATTGTATACTTATACTCTAAACCATCCTTGTATTCACTATTCAATTAGGATAGTTGGTAGATGAGGAGATTGAATCTCTTCCGTTAGATCGATGAGCGATCTATGTTTGTAATAGGAGGGACTCATACATATATATGGGTCCACTCCTCTTTCTTATGATATCTAAATTCCAACGTAAGGAGAGTTCTCTCAAGATTTTTTTTTTTTTAAACAATCCGGAGGGGTTAAGTGAGCGAGTAAGCAGTGACAAGGGAAAGGTTCAGTTTAGGAGGTCAAGTAAGGGGTGAATGAGTCATTTGAAGCTTCTGTGCCGCACAGTCGCAATCTCAAACGACAACCCGTGCCAGAGCGCGGTTGAGAGTATTATGGTACATGCCAAGTGGCTGAAAGAATGTCGGAATGTTGTTCCTGTTATTGTTGCTGTTAGAACGAGGCCCAAAAGGAGTTTTGGGCCCAGAAAAATCCGATCGAGGGATAGCATCTCCTGATTATTCGAGGGGAATCTCACCAAGGTGTTACTGGTTCAAGGACTTGAAAAAGCGAATTGAGGGTCTCGAGGAGACGCTTTGTGACTAGTTCTTGGCCTCATTGAAGCAAGTCGCCAGCCCATTGCATGAGCTCCTCTCGAGTCCATGGTGAACATTATAAAGGAGCTAAGGACGGTCAGAGAGGAACTCTAGCCTGGCCATGCAATGCGAGTGGTCACAATGATGCCGAGTACGAGGGTGGACATTCTGAAACTGGAGTTTAGTGTGACCGGTCTGTCAGGGAAGTGGAGAACTTCATATGGGGGCATGAAACAATACTTTGATGTTGTGGGGATCTAGGACGGTGAGATTAAAGTACGGATCGATGTCATGTATTGCTATGCTTTGGTGGCGACACTATGAGAGGTAATGAGCCAAGGCAATCAAATATTGGGCAGTAGTTGTCAGTCACCTTCCCGGAGTTGGCTAACGGTGAAGTTTGGAGTAAGCTAGGGGTGTGTTCGTGAGTGTGTGTGGAATTCTGCCGAGCTCTTATTGGAGATTCTGGACATGATTTGAGTCCGGGGTGCCATTCGCATTCAAGGATGGGCTCAAGCATTGGGCAATGCTGAAGTTGCAATGCCCAGGAGTCCAAAAACTATTCAATTCTGTAGCCACGGCCGAGTGCTAGATTGATTCCCATCACTTCGACTCTTCCAAAGTCCAAGAGAAAAGGTGGGGAGCGGATCCCCATTATGACTAGGACGAGGAAGATGAATTCCACCATGAGCAAAGGGACAAACTGGGGAAGCCTCCAAGAGGCAAGTGGAAGAAGCCACAAAGAGACGTGTCCAATTATGGGGAAAAGATAGTGCGAAAAAGAATACGCTTTTGACAGACGCTCTGCGTGGAAGAGGAGGAGCCGAGGCGAGAGAATCTGGCAGTATGGATTGTGGCGTTGAAGCTGCCTAACTTCTTGAAGACTTTAGCGCTACCAAGAAGGATTTCGGATCAAGTTTGCCATTTGTTAAGGTCAAGATAGACGATACAAAATTCCATCCCTTGGTTGACACGAGTGCATCAAATTTGTTCACGTCAAGTGAAGCGGTGAACAATTTGGATCTTCGAGTAGAGCCGACCGAATCGTGTGCCAAGCCGGTGAACTTGCAAGCCAGCTATTGGCATCGCTTGGGGCGTGGATGAAATAATTGGCGAGTGGAAAAACAAATTCGCCATCAAGATCATTTCACTTGACGAATACGATCTTGATTTCATGTTGTGATTCTTTGATAAATTGGATGCCATGATCTTTGATGAGAATCAAACAGCTTATCACTGCCAATGCAAAATGCCAATTTGCGGTACAGATTATGCGGGGGTCGACAACGACCAACACCGTCTCCGCAATATGAATCGGGGAGGGGAGGCTCACAGTCGAGCATCCCGTGGCCAAGCTGAGGGTAAGGTCACAACCTTTGAAGGGGCCAACGGTGGAGTTGGAGTGGTCTAAGCCAACTCATATGAGGTAACGGGGTGCCAATTCACGTGCTTTTTCCGGAAGTGGGGGCCTTGCTGGGCAACATGGAGTTGGTCAAGTCGAGAGAGGTATCGCTTTTGGAGCCAATCGGGGCCCAAGAGCAGTGCAACAGTGAGGTTAAGAGGTGAAAGACTAAATGGCATGGGAGACAGAAGAACCGCCAACCTCCTAGGGTTTGATGACCCCAGGGAAAGACTTGAATTAAGCAAACAAAAGATTCCGACTCGAGAGCGCCGAGGTGTTGCTCAATTGGGTGTGGGGGAAAATGTAATGGAGTGGAGGTTTTCAAAGCACAAAAGATAAAATAGGTGGCTGAGATGTCCAGGCATGCCTTGACCCTTCTAGAGGTTTAGGGTTTTCTTGGAAACTTCAGAATATTTTTAGGAGCATTATGAGAACGGTATATGCTAGAGCATTCTTTAACAAAGGGTCACAATTGATAGATGGGGAGATTGAATCCCACCAGATAGCTCGCAGGATTACGATTGTAATTTGGGGAGCTCGTGCCAAATGAGCTAGCGAACAATTAAATAGGGGAAATCTAGGTTTGGGCGACTCAAGTAAGGGGTGAACGAGTTCTTTGAAGCCTTAAGTGCCACATGGTCGTGATCTCAAGTGTTGACCTATGATGTGCGCTGGTCCTCATCCAGTCCCACTTTGGCAAAATCTGCACGAAGCCCCATTTGAATGTGTCCAGAAAAAGATATATTAGTCATAAGCTCGGCTCGTCTCGCCTAATCCTTAAGTACATAGTACATTTTTGTTGATCGGCTATAGATAATAAGTAAATTCAGACCAACTTGAGGGCTCAACTTAGTCTGGACCTGCCCAGCGATCATCTCAAGGAATGTATTAGCCACTATTGAAGTCTAACCAAACAAGCATTTATCAACATGGACAATGATAATAATTTTTTATTAAAATGTGTCAAGCTAATAATTTCGAAATCCATGCAGACGCCCGATTAAAATGAGTACCATTCGTTTTTTAAAACACCAGCATCACTTTATCTATCATTATATGATTTAAGTACGTCAATTATGAATGAATTTCGATATGAATTTGCAGGACGTGGCAGGGAAAGTAATGACATTTGCGCAAGGAGGGGCACGAGGAATATGCGTGCTGTCTGCCAATGGAGCCGTTTCCAACGTCACCATTCGGCAACCTGGTTCTTCCGGTGGCCTCTTAACGTACGAGGTATGTATCTCAGCATTGTCCGTGCAGACTTGCTTATTATTTTTGCTTCTTTAACATTGTGCTTTGTAAGGAATTTCTCGGTAAGTAGCGATTTACTGACAAACGTGTATCTCCACGAACGCGTGCTATTAAATGAAATCGGAAACTATTTGTTATGGATCTCTATGAATGTATGCTGTCATGTCCACGGAGTTTGGGGTTACTCGTGGAAAGTGTTTTCGCCTCATCGTCAGGATTTGATTTTGTAAAAATTGTTAGTGTGGATATTATATGCTTGCAGGGGAGATTTGAGATACTGTCTTTAACGGGGTCGTTCACGTTCACCGATAGTGGAGGAGTGAAGAGCCGGACCGGCGGCTTGAGCGTCTCATTGGCTGGTCCAGATGGTCGGGTCATAGGCGGGGGAATCGCCGGATTGTTGGTGGCCGCAAGTCCCATTCAGGTAAGAAGTAACCCCTTCCGTTCTCTCCCTTGCTTTCTTTCTTTCAATTCTTTTATTTTATGTAGGGTATGATGAGGCGATGACAGGCATATAACTGAGTCTCTTCTACACATACATTAACTGCTATGGATATATGCATAGTATACTCATTTGGCATATGGAGGCATCTGTGATGCCGAAACAAGTCGTTTTCTCGTGAGCAACTCAATTTTAACTTCACGAACATTGAGTTTGAGTTGGCTTGAATCTGTTCCGCGTGTCAATTCAAGTCAGAATTAAAGCTCGTCATTAGTTGATTCTAACTTAGCAAGCCAATACTGGTGCTGCTGTCATCTAATGAACTGACCTTAGAGAAGAGATCTGCAATGTGATGATACTTGTCAGGGCTTAATATTCCATAATAAGATCTGCAATTCAAATTGTTTTTTGTTTCTTTGGGCCCTGTTTTTTCAGGTTGTTATTGGAAGCTTCATGCCACATGGTTCCAAGCCTCATAAGAGAAAGTACACTCGCAGACAAGGAACTGCACCAACTCCCGCAGCCACAGGTGGACCGGATGCTGTCCAAGGGGCCGCCCCGAATTCGCAACCAAAACCCAACCATGCGGAGATTTCCTTCGCCCAAGCAGAACCAGATCGTAAGATGGACGAATATGGACCGATCGAGATCCCGAACGCTGACACGCCGGAGACCGAGGAGGAGTGGGATGATTCTGAGGCCGCGCTCACGCCTGATCAGAGGCCTTATCCTGACATCAATGTGTCAGTTCCTGGTGACTGAGTCTCTCTAACTCTCGGAGTTCTTGGGCTTTTCGTATCGGATCAAATCTGTTTGAGGTCTTTACAGGCTGCTGACAAAATGACCGGACAAACTAGAGAACTAACGTTGTTTATGGCTTCCTTTTCTGTGTTTATGAACGACCTTCTAGGAAATGCTTCTCTTTGTCGATCAGTAAACGTTGTGGAATTTGCTCTTTTTACATTGTTCCTTTTTGTCTGACTTGGGTTGATATATATAATACATATAATACTTATATATATATCCACAAATTAAGGTCAGCGGTTGTCCCAAATAAATAAATAAATCTATCATGACCGAGAACTCTTGGTAAAAAGGTCAAGCCCAGTCGATCATGACCAAGAACTATTGGATCAGCAAATTTCATTTCTCAAACTGTAAAATTTTGAAGGCAATTAAAAGATTTGCAGCTAAATATGGAAATTGGAGAAAAAATATAATTAGATT
This sequence comes from Eucalyptus grandis, assembly GCF_016545825.1. Classification (NCBI taxonomy): domain Eukaryota; kingdom Viridiplantae; phylum Streptophyta; class Magnoliopsida; order Myrtales; family Myrtaceae; genus Eucalyptus; species Eucalyptus grandis. The sequence continues at coordinate 30,474,006 of NC_052612.1, forward strand.
CTATAGATGGCTATATATACTTCTAATTCTCATGATTTTCTTTAGAAAATCAAATGACTCATGATAATTTGTTTAGAGTCTTTTTTTTTCTTTTTTTAATCCTCTAAATGTAATGCACCAAAGCAAGCACTATAAAGTTAAATGAAGTTGGAAATATAAATTTCAATTTGGTATAGATATACAATTAGAGATGGTGATTTGCCTTAGTGATCTTCAACTACTTAAAGAAAGATCAATTTGCCCAAGAAATTTTCTTTACATTTTTCATGCACAGAGTAATCATTTCAGAAACTCAAAGCATCATCTTGGGAAATTGATTCTTAGCTCTTATTGTGAAATTGATTCTTAGCTCTCCAAACTCTCTCACTCACACTTCTTTTACTTTTATTGTGAAATCTGCACTTTTCTATCAGTTCAAGCAAAAGCTTACATGCATTTTCCTCCTTTCAGGAAGACATGTAAGGAATATATTTCTCATATCAATTATATCTAATACATGCTCAAATCATCAAACTTGTTTACCAATGTCACAACCCTCTCGAAGTCGACCCTAGGAAGCTAACACATTACTGGGCGGGCGCGGATATCCTCACGTGAGGCGGTGCTTACGCTTCTCACTGGCTCTCAAAATAACTACAGTGTTTTTGATTCTTATCATTTGATAATTACGCTAAGATGGTCATTAACCTGTTCTAGGTTGGTAGGAGCCTGGTAAGATGCCAGAGGTTGTCTTACTTCTTCGAATCAGAGAATTTATTTCAAAAACTTGGTTAAGCTAGATTAATTGAATACCCATTAAACAATCCCTCTATTCTTTAGGGGAAAGCTTTTCAAGTGATCTTATAAAATCAACAGCCGACAACTGTTACGGTGACATCTCTCAAGGGACACTAATGAAACCTAAGAAGCAAAACAATCAGTATGCATGCAAGATAATTAGCTTTAACAACAGATTTCTTTCCTCCTTTAGTTTCTTCCTGTCGGACTTCATCCTGAAGATTATTGTCCCAGAGGGCTTTTATATATTTTCTCTTTTCGGAGTCAACATCCTGATTTCTTGCAGGCAGCGAAGGATGCATGGAAGTGTGATAAAGCTGGTGTTCCTACGTTTGAATTCTATGAGGAATTCAGAAATGTCAAAGTTTTTTTAAAGTATTTTTAACAGGTGGCACTATAATCAACTTTCTACTCATGTTGAGCAGGCTAAACACCAACTAACTTGAGGGACTTCAAAGCCAACTTTTGCAAACTTTACCTGATGATGGGCTAATAGCTAGAGAATTCGAAGCTAGGGCACAACTTTGGAAGTTGCGAGAAGCCAAGGAAGCTTATCATAAGCAAAAATCAAGGAGTAACTGGCTTAATCTTGGTGACCAAACACTAGTTATTAATACAAAGTGGTGAAGTTTAGGACTTCTACAAAGTCTCTTAAGAGTCCTTTACACTGATGATGGGGGGAAAATAGGGGGTCACCATAATGTAGCAGTAGAAGCAGTGGGTTTCTTTATTAACTTAATAGGAGTTCTCAGCCTGATCTGTCATGATCTGTCATCTCAGCAAAATTTGCTGAGCTTAAGATTAGATGAAGAGCAACAAGCTAGTTTGACCAAGCCTGTCACTGCTTCTGAGATCAAACAAGTTCTTTGGTCCATGAATGGTGAATGGCGTGTCCCTTGGGCCAGGGGGTTTTGCTGCATTACAGTAAGTTTGGTCTGTTGTCGGTGAGGACTTCACATTTGTCAATCTTAGAGTTCTTCAAGTCTACCAAACTCTTGAAGGTCAATGTTGCTGCAGTAACTCTGGTTCCTAGGATTGAGAATGCCCCTAAAATGACTCGTTTCAAACTCATTTCTTACTGCAGTATCGCCTGTTGTACTAAAAAGATCATTGCTAAGAGATCGGAACAAATCTTGCCTCTTTTTCAGCAGCTATATATGGGTTCATATACCCTTCATTTGATCAATAGAATATTACATTTTTTCTATTATCACAATTTTTAATTTAGGCTCCATTTGTTTCGCGAAAAATTACTTCCATAAAAACGTTTTTTGTATTTTTTTTTGCATTCATTTCGTGGAAAATGAACTGGTTAGGGAAAACATTTTCCATCAGCAAGAAAAAGTCCTCCAAAATGGGGAAAATGTTTTCCACTTTTCAAGACAGGGAAAACATCACTCACTTTCATCTCACACCCATGTTAACCTTTCTATCTTTCTTTTTCTTTTTTGTTTTTTATAAATTCAAAATTCCATTCTCTCTCTCTCTCTCTCTCTCTCTCTCTCTCTCTCTCTCTCTCTCTCTCTCTCTCTCTCTCTCTCTCTCTCTCTCTCTCTCTACTTTTGTCTTGGCCGATTGCTGGCCACAACAATGGTTGGTGACTGGCCATAGGCAAGCCTCGAGCTCACCGGCCTTAGGTGAGCTTGAGGTTGCCTTCAGCCGATCACTAGCTATCGCTGTGGCTGACGATCGATCGAAGAAGAAGAAGACAAAAGAAAGAAAAGAAAAAGAAAAATAATTGAAAAATCGATTTTAAAAAATAAAAAAATAAAAAAGAGTGTATGAAGAAAAATATTTTCTTTACCGAACATTGAAAAATATTTTCCGCTTTATTTTAGGTTTCAGTTGAAAATCAAAAAATAATTATATTTTCCTGGACAATGGCTTTTTGAAAAATATTTTCTAGAAACACTACATTTTCCGTGAAACGAACAGAATCTTAGTATCTAAACCATATTATTTTATGAGGAAACATCCATCAAATCCATTTCGTAATAATGCTAGCCACATCGGCCACATTTCTCCATAGTGATAGTCGCAATAACAGCCGGATCGATTGTGTCGCTCCCATTTCTCTACTAAATTTGCAACTTCAGTTGTTGTTTGAATTTTTCCATTGGTCATTTCAAAAAATAGATACAACCACCAGATGAGCCGTCCTTAGACAAGCGAGATCCTAAAATTAGGTTAATAGCATATTTGGTTTGTGAAAGATAATAAACAGAGAAATCTGAATGAATTTTCAAGGCTTAAAATAGCCGAGTCGCTCAAAATCTTTCATTTCAAATTTTTGGTTGAGATATTGCTTGAGTTTGGAAATGCAAGTATGGTCATCACTACTAACAATGTCGTCCACATATAAAAGCAACATAATATACTCATGAAATGTGCATTGAACAAAAAGAGAATGGTTATAGAGACTGGATTTGAAGCCAAGAGATTCTATGTGGAGCTAAACTTGGAACACGATACATGAGATACTTGTATCAAGCCATATAACGCTCTATATAATCGACACACTTTATTGTAAGGATGAGTGCATCCAAGAGGTGGCACCATATATGAACTTCCTCAATAAGATCACCATTTAGGATTGCATTTTGAACATTTATTTGGAACAAAGACTGGCGCTTAAACTGAAGTGCTATCCAACATAATGATGTGTTCCACAAACGCACTAAGCACGTTAAAATAAATTGTCATTTCATTTGATATCATGTTCTTCATAGTCCACCTAGGCATTTCCTAAATCTTTTTTTCCAAACTCAAGTTGATCTTTGTCAAATCACCTTTAATTTGGAGATGTTAGAGATAAAAATATAAGAGATTTTATATATTTCCCTTGATTGGTCCCGATTGATTGTAGTTGATATTTTACTATGTTAGATAGTTATCCTGTAAAGTCTATAATAGGTTCATATACTCTTCATTTGATAATGTACAAAATATTATATTTTTCTATCATCACGATTCTCAACCGAAGTCAAAGGACTAAGGCAAGGAGATCCTCTTCCTCCTTAGTTGTTTGCATTCTTTTATGATAAATGAAGCTGCTGATCAGGAAAAGCTCTAGTACCAGCTCAAATGTTCTGAAGTTCATTTGACTCATTTAAACTTTGCTGATGATATGATGATTTTCTCCAGAGGAGAAGGAATATTTGCAGGAAATTCTTTCTATTTTCCAGGGATTCCACTTGAAAACTGAGATTTCTTTGGCACGCCATGAGGATGAGAGAAACTTCCCATTATATCTTGGTTTTCCCTTAATCTTGAGGAAACTGATGGAGAGTGACATATTCTCGCCGACAAAATCATGAGTTGATTTCAAGCATGGACTTTTCCCTTAAGCACCCGACATATGCTTGTCTTCAATTAATCAAGGGGAAATTATCAAAAAAGTCCTAAATAGTTATGCCAATTCAAATATAATTTTTTTTTACTAATTCAATTCTAAACTTTTTGTAATTGTACTAATCAATCCATTTGATCAAATTTGGATAGTTGATGCTGACGTGCTGGCTATTCGAGTGATGCTGAAGTGACAATTTATTAATAATATTTTATTTTTTTGAATTGTTTTATATTTTTTTCTCTTCTTCCTCCTTTGACTTCTTTTCCCTATGGTTGCTACCCACTAGGTGAGGGTTGCGAAGCCCTCGCCAATGGCTGGGAAGGGCCATGGTCCTCACCCAGCTTCACCCACCCTTGCCGGCGGCCTTGCCTAGATTTGGACAAGGTCTGGGGGTTGTGGCCGAGGCGGCTTCACCCAGATTTGGGCAACACTTGACAGTGTCGAGGGTGAGGGTGAGGTCGCTCGTAGAGATCTTGGCCAAATGGGAGAGGGTATGGAAAGAAAAATGCAAAGACTTCCGAAAAATGTCGTGGGATTTTGACCAAAAAGAAAAATGCAGAGATCGAAAAATGAGTTCGTAGGAAGGATTTGATGAAAACAAAATGAGGGAAGTCCGGTGGTGAAGAAATGGAAACTGAGGAAATCAAAAGAAAGATTTCACAAGGGGGAAGGCTCACAGGTTGTTCATCATACCTTGCCATTGCTTCATTCTACTCGCTCCTACTGATTTGTTCATTGCCGCACCGTCAAACCTGCCAGCTTTTGGCGATTGGGCAAGGTGACCTTGCCCTGACGAGGGCGAGCATTTCTCGGCACTCGCTAGAGCCCGGTGAGGGCGGCACTCGCTAGAGCCAGTGAGGCTGACCCTCACCAGCCATTGTCTTTGACCACTTGTTGGCCATCGAGGATTCCAGCGACCATAGAGGATGAAGATGAAGGAAAATAAAGAAAACAAAAAAAAAAAATCATAAAAAATTTAATATTTTTTTGAAAATGTATTAAAATATTATTAAAATTGTCTATATTGACGTTGGTGGCGCCACATAGGACATTTGGCATCCATGTCAATGGTGGCTAACTAATTTTGGTTGAACGGACTGAATTGACATAAATACAAAATGTTTAAGATTCAATTGACATTAAAAAAAAAGTTCAGGATTCAGTTGGCATAATCATGATAAGTTTAAGACTTTTTTGGTAATTATCCCATTAATCAACTCTGTAATCTATGGCTTGGTTAACTTTTGGTGCCAAATCCTTAACTTTCCAAACAAAAAGGTCGTGAATATGGTGGAAAGGGAATGCATTGTCCTCTTATGCAAAGGCAATTATGAGAATGTTAGGGGGAGCTAAGGTCGCCTAGGAAGTCATTTGTCCGAGGTGGAGAATTATGGCCTATTTAGTAACATACTAAACAGTATATAATTATATTATTTTATTTTTTATATAAAAAAAATAGAAATCTGTTTTGATAATTTTTATATTCATCAAAATAAATTTATTCTTGAAAATATATTAGAATCAAGAAGTTAAATTTTATTTTATTCCCGTGGACAATTCTTAACATTCCCTGGGACATTCTGGCGTGGGTCGAAAATTGACTCTAAGACTGATAATTGTCTTGCCTTGACTGTTTGATTGATAATTGTATTGTCTAGACTGATGTTGTCGGACTTCTTGTGGTGGGTCTAGTCATTCCCCTCCCTCGGTTTTGAGCTTATCCAAGAAAAAAACAAGAATCCGAACAAAACCCGAAAATGGAAAAGAAAAACCGAGGAGAACGAAGCACACGTGGGAAGCTGAATGCACCAAGTGGCAGATTTCTTCAGCACCATGCAGTTGCAGTAGCAGAATCACCGCCGCTTCCGGTCCTTCTTCTCTCTTCCAGACCCTTCTCGCATCCAATTCCAAATCTTCGTGCCCATCTCTAAGCCCTCGATAAATATAACACGCTCTTCACTCGAAAATGTATACTTCGCAATAATTTGCAACAGCAACCCTAAAGCCAAAACCGACGCAAAAGCACACTCGCCTCTTATAGTGCAGCACAATGCAGCCCATCGACGACAAGGAGGAGACGGTGGTGATCCGGGCCGTGAGCCACGACGAGGAAGGCAAGAAGAAGGTGGAGAAGACCGAGGTCAACACCCACAACGTCGACACCCTCAGGTACATCGAGAAGAAGCTGATGGACAAGGGCGTGATCCGGATGGAGCGCCACCCCGTGGACGGCATCGGGATAGGCCGCCCGCCCCCGAAGTCCGGCCATGGCGGCAAGTACACGTGGGAGGGCCCCGACAGCATGGTGGAGGCCGAGCTCGAGCCGGTGCCCCCAGCGATCGACGAGAGGGACCCGAACTACGTGGACGAGGAGGCCGAGGGGAGGATCCTTAGAGGGGAGGTGAGCGACGTCGCGGCCTACGTGGCGGGCGACGTGGAAGTGCCCAAGGCCGAGGAGGTTGGCGTGGCTAGGATCGACGTTGACCCCAAGTTACAAGTCAACCTTCAGTAGTTAAATTAGCCAATGGCTTCTGATGTTTCACATGGGTTAAAAAATATCAACTTTGGGTCGTGTTGTCGTGTTCTTTTTAGTCATATTTCAATGTCGCCTAAATACGTTTGGATTTCGGTGTTGGGTGTTAAGTGAGCTCTTGCTTTTTCATTAGATAGATAGCATTAGCAAAGATGGCCATAGAGATGAAAGTTTTATTCTTGATAAATGTTCAGTCCCGCACGAACAGGTCTAATAGCAAGGTTTCTCACAGGCATTTCGTCAAACATTGGACATTTCGCGTACCCGTCGACCAAAGCGCTTCCCACAACAATGGAATCATACCAGTACCTTGAACAAAGTCCAGGTGACCGCATTTTGGACCGACCTTTGCTTTGTGAGTACAGCAACACCCTCTGGTCCTCTTGGCCGCCCCTCGGCATCCAAGTTGAGGGGCTTGTTGGTGATGATCTAGGCGACATGTCTGACGTTCTTGGTGAGTGAAGTGGCGTTGAGGAGGTGATTGAGTGGAGTTGGGGTGGGCGGTGACGGGGTTTTGTGATGGGTCGTGTGAACCTTTTTTTATTTTTATTTTAGGGGGGTGTTGGGAATAGAGGATAAATGAATTGCTGTGTTGCCTTTAAATCTGCATATCTTTTCAAATATCATTACGATGGATGAAATGGTATCTCATTTTGTAATGATTTTTTTTTTTTTCTGGGGTCTGTTTTTGTTACGAGTTGAAATGGTAGATGAGTAACCCTATCACCATATTACATATAAGAAAATTATCAGCAAGTAAGCCCATTTATAAGCATTTAGAAAGAGAAAATCTTGGTAATTTTAACAGCCATCGTCATATGAGATACATGATAGTGTATCGTATCGTCATATGAGATACATGATAGTGTATCGTAGGGTTAAATTTCGTCATATGAGATACATGATAGTGCATCATAGGGTTAAATTGAATAGAAAATAGCAAGCCCAATTCCATTGTTTTATGATAGTGCATCGTAGGGTTAAATTGAATAGAAAATAGCATCGTAGGGTTAAATTGAATAGAAAATAGCAAGCCCACTTCCATTGTTTTAGGATATTGTCATCTGATATGTGAATCAATCGTTGATATTAGTTATAGTCCCATGATGGCATGATTATTATATTTAGATTTTTAACATCTTAATTTTAAGATTAATAAAGCTGGATTAATAAAGCTGGGTGATTGATTGTAGATCTAACTTTTTCCACGATGGCCTATGATGGGCAACTCTATTAGGCACGCGTTGTTTTATTGATAGCACGACATTCAAAACTTTGTGAGGCTTGCCAATTCATTAAGCATGATAAAAGAAAGACGAGACTGAACTAAACCTTTAATTATATAATATAAATTATCGAGCTTGTCGACTTAATACTGTACCAAATAACAAATATTTTTATATATTGTGGATTATTTCATATAGATTAATATTTTTTTTATTCCGTAAGGATTGTCGGCATTTGTAATAATAATATTTAATTTTCTTCGATTTGGCATCGGAATAATGTGTCCCATGACATTGAGTAAATTTGGCTGAAATATGATAAAATCCAAATTTTGCTTAATTGTATTATAGATGTAAATATCTCGTTGGGTTTTTTTAATGATGAAACTGCAAGCAAGAACATGTCAGAGAAATGTTCCGGCCTTGAAAAGAGTCGAAGGTGTCTCTGCAATAACTGAAGCCCGGCCCACACATGTCGGGCCTGTCGTCTTCATTCCCTGTCGACTGATAGGTCACCGCGTTAATTGGTCTGGACCAAGCCCGAAATTCGGTAGGATTCATTCGCCTTTCTATTAAATTTTCAATAAAGCCTGCACCCGCAAGTCTGACAAAAGCAAATGCCCCCGCTAGAATTAATTACTTATCCAAATCGAGCAATCAAAAAAACAATCATCCCACATGCACCGAATAATCAAGGATTAGCCAAAAAGTTTGAGCTACGATTTTTTTTTTTTTGGTCGAAAGTGCTTCTTTTTTTCATTTACTTGGATAAGTTCGGGGCAATAACATTAGTAACATCAGCGCTAAGTAAACCAATTAAATCTATTGGGGGTAGCTTACCTAGTTTGGAGGGAGGTAATGCTGTCGTTGGGCCCTTGCAAGCCAGCCGGCGAGCCTATTAGCATCTCTGCTACAGTGGGCCAATGTCAGGCCCGAAAATCTTTTCATTTTCTTTCAGATCCGGTCCACCAGCCCTGCCACTTCCCAGTTCAGTGTTGTCTCCTCCTCGATAGCTTGCACGAGCGACAGTGAGTCAGGGTGTACTTCAAAGTCTTTGTTCGAGCAGTTAGAAAGGAAGTCTAGGGTTTCTAGAAGTGCCATTGCTTCCGCTTGTTCAGCTGAGGCAGCTGTGATCATATTCGCGAACCCGTCCACCAAGCAGCCTCGATAGTCTCGGTAGATGCAGGCAATAGCGCTCTTGTGCTCGGTTCCGCCTCTGTTTTGATCTAGATCTAGTGCTGTTGGGTTCAATCTAGGCACCGTGACTCCTTCTTCCTCCAGATTTGGTGGGTTTTCTGTAATCTCGACAAAGGGGGCTCTGTTTACGTTGCTGTTCGTCGTCCCTGCAGCTTCGGCCTTGGGAGCGTGGGTTGTACGATTAAGGTAGTTTACCATGTGCTCTAAGCTACATAAATGGCTGGGACCTTTCATACGAAACTGGAGACCACAAGCTTTCCAACGCATCAAGAATAATAATTGAGAGGACATTTACAAGAGAGAAATCATTTGTCATAGTTCATCACATCCATCGTTTGTAAACTTGGCCTTTTTGGGCCAGAATTTGCCTCAATGACGAAATACCTTTTATTAAAAGTTTTTTCAGTTTTTGTAAGAGAAGACAAATTATGTGGCAATTTCAAACAAGATATGTTACTGGAGCGCAAGGAAATTGATATATACCTCAGTGGAATTTAATCAATGACAAAGCGAGATAACATCAAGATATAACACAAGAATTTAATCAATGAAAAAGCATTTGGAAACTCCAACTAAGATACACGTAGGAATTCAATGGATGATGAGATCTGAAAACTACAACTATAGCTATGACTACAATGCAAGATTTGAAAGATAATTAGTTTGTGTTAGTTTACGTGGGGTGTCTACAAAGAGTACAATTTGATTATTTATAGCCTTACAATCTACTGTTACAAACAGAGGTGACAAACAGAGATTACAAGCAAAATTTACAAACAGAGGTTACAAATGGTATACAGTTAGTAAGACTCCACTACTCAACTTGACAATTATATGGACTCCATTAGTAGATGGTTACATTGATGGTTATCTTGGCAGTTTCATTGACTCCACAACCTTAATGGTTTTCTGATTTCATTACATTGAAGGCTACTTCTTTGATGAGTGCATCTGAGATTGTTGACTCTACTGTTTGTTGATTTCTTTAAGAAGTTTTTTTTTTGATGCCCAGGATCCGCTGAGCCCGCCGAGATTACGCTGGGCAGCCCACGGCCTGTAGAGTGCGCGGTGTACCCTGAACCAAGCGTTAATATCTAAAGGGAAGCTACCACAGGACCCCACCATTATGGCCCCTCACTTAAGACGTGTTAGCAGCTACGGAGTTTCGACCCTGGAACCTCTACAGTGAAGTGACCAAAGCCGACACTCAATTGCCCACTAGTGAGTCGATTTCTTCAAGTTGTTGATTCCTCAAGTTGTGGACTATTTTGTTTATGCTAGCCCCCAAAGAGGGGTTTTGGTGGTAACTCCTTTGCTTGTACTTTCGTATAGTGTCATGGGATGTTGACATTCCTATCCTTGTCTCTACCACTACAAGAGCGGTTGACGTCTCGGACTAGGTGTCTTTTTCACCGAGGTTGTCACTTGCAACATTATTAAGCTCTGGGTGATTCCTTATTCTCGGCATTGTTAATCCTCATAAAAATCACAAGTGGTTCAAATAGGTGTGCCGAAACGATATTTCATTGGAATTTGCCTTGATAATGAAATATATTTCACCAAAAGTCGTTTTTTGATTATTATAAGAGAGGACAAGTTTTGTGGTGATTTCAAATAGGATATATAACTGGAGCACAAGGAAATCTATAGATATACTTCAATTGAATTTAATCGACGTTCAAGTACATAATATTTTAATGGAAATTAATTGATGACAAAGTGAGATAACAACGAGATACAACGTCGAAATTTAATTGATGATGAGGTATTGGAATCTACAACTAAGATACATGCCAAAGTTTAATCAACGATGAAATATTTGAGAACTACAACTATAGCTATGACTATTATACAAGAATTGAAAGATAATGTGTTTGTGTTGTTTGCGCTCCGAGAGGGGGGTATTCTACAAAGAGTATAATACAATTATTTGAAGCCTACAATCGATGATTACAATTGAGGGTTACAAATGGTTATTACAACTCCATTATTTGACTATTACTAAGACTCCACTGCTCTACAGTTACATTGACTCCATTATTAGATGGTTACATCAACAATTATCTTGACGGATTCATTGACTTACGACATTGACGGTTACTTCTTTGATCGGTGCATTAGAGATTATCAACTACACTATTTGTCGATTCCTCAAATTTTGACTCTTCTATTCATAAATGATCGGAATCTGTTTTTATTGACTAAGTCTCTCTTATGTCAATAATAACAAAAAGTTGATCAATTTTTTTTTTCTTTTTTTTGTTGTTGTGTAAACAACTTCATATGACTATAAGGGCCTATCTGGATCATGATCCGAGTTATGACATGTCAGAACCGGTCAGAACCGAATAACCCAATTAATTACTTAAGTTCTCGAGATCAGAATGAGTAAGCTTCGTTTGCTATCCTTAGCTAGATAATGATGTTCGGCAAACTCGCGTTTGAGTTGCTTCACCTTAATCCTGTTTAAGAAAATAATTAGAGTAACGACCTAAGTGGTAATCAAATCTCCTAACCTTGCCCTTGGAGATAATTTATTATCCTTCTTGTGGGTACAAGTTGCATTTGTTGTCTCTCACAACACGCATGCAACTCAAACTCGATTAATTTATAAACACAGCAACCCACATAAAAGCCTCCGAACCGCCACCAACTCTTTGCAATGTGAAAGAAAAAGGCTATCTAGTACAGCAAGCCTAGATTAAACAAGTTGTTTTGTTTAGCACACAGAAAGATCAACTAGTTATGCAAGAGGGTTGGTGTAACTATTATTTTGCCTTTCCTTGCTGATAATTAGAAAAAAGAAAAAGAGAAGGCATGTACTTCTCTTTTGAGTGAAAAAGGCATTAAAAGCAAAGTTAAAGGCAAGGCAGAAGGTCCATAATATCATTAAAAAAACTCATAGAATATTCGAATCTTCATATCTTCGGAAAAATAAATACTAGTGTACAACAAATGGTTCAGTGCAGAGCAAGGAACCCTAGCCTGGATTGTCAAGGTTTTCGACTGTCAGATTTGCTGGTCGATCCAGCATGTCATGTGTGGTGAACCACTTAGAGAGGGAGAAAGGTGAAATTTTACTGTCACATGTATTTCCTGATCATTCCCATCTGTTAAGCAAATTCTAATGGTCAGATTCAGACTTAGGTGCTGAGATGGGTCAAGGGTGGGGTGGGAGATGTGGAAATCGAATAGGTGATGGGTCCGATTCAGCACATTCTGCTTGCTGTACTTTGGAAGTATGTGTGAGTGTTTCTTGGACCGGAAAAAACGTTACCCACAAGGCTCGGGAGACCAAGCAGATGGAACATCATGTTCCCTGAAAACTCCACGGACCTTGTCGAACTCAACAATCAAAACCTCCCCCCAAGAAATTCCCTGCACAACTGTCATTGCAAATTGATAATCAAATCGCTCATCTAATCATAAGATTTTTTTTTTTTTGGGGGTGTTTTTGCACTACGGGCTCTTGTTCTTTTCAATACCCTTTTTCTTGCTATACATGTGATATGGCCACAAACCTTATACGAGTAGATAAGGTGCACCTCTTAACAAGTTGTTAGCGGTAGAGATATGACATTGGCAGTAATCAAAGTAACTTTGCTAGTAAGCTAGAGCTCGAGAGAACGCATTGCATTGCAAACTGAATGATTAGGCTTATTCTAATTGCTCCTAATGCACCAATATAATCTTCTCTACAGGCCCACTTAACGAATCGATCCCGATGTTAGGACCACAGAGCTTTACTAATTGGCTAATCTGCTGATATCCAGCCACCGCCGATTCACATGAAGTTGTTGATTCTTGGCATATTAGAAAGTACTAAGAAAAGGCCCCATATTGAGTTGCTCACTTTTTTTTTTTTTAAAGCATATGAAAAGGGCCAAAAGGACAAGAACGTTAGCTCAAACGCTGATGTTTTCATACTGTCGGCAATGAGATTGGACTATTATTAGGGGAATTGATCACGTTTAAGGTGTGAGTTTTGCTGAACCGCCGCGAATAATCATTCAGCTTGTCAACACTTGTTTTGTACATACACGTAAACATGTTTATTTAGCCACTGGGGACTAAATCGTCACTTCGTTCACACGAATATTGAGGTAGATTGAGGATGGCATTATTCTAAAAAAAATAAAAAAAATCAATTTCTTCTTTAAAAAAAATAAAATTTGAGCGATTCTGGTGGATGTTTATTTTTTGTCGGAAGTAGACATGCAGATTATTCGTTGACATTATTATTGTTGTTTTTATTATTAGCCGTAGAGTCTGACCGGTTAGTTGATTAAATGTTTATTCATTAGCCACGAGGAAGAACGTTAAGCTTTGCAACCACCCAAGCTGAGATCATTCAGGATCCGTCGTGCCTACTCAAGAGCGCTCAGGGCTTTTTATATGTATCGGTGCAGCGAAGACGCAATAGATGCTTTCCCATGCATCTAAAAAAAAAAAAAACCTTAAACTTTGTCCATTGTGATATAAATATAGAAATTTATTTTTTTCTTTTCACAAATAATCCAAGCTTGTACCAATGACCCAAAAAAATGCACCTTCCATCACAGTTTCGTCCAAGGTAGAGGATAAAAGTCTGGGATTGCGGTTTGAGCAGACAATGGCAAGTAAGTGGAGTTGACATTTATCTAACGTTGGGAAAACGGCTTAAGGATGATTTTTTCACGTCGGTATGAATTTATGGATTTTGGTTATAAAAAAAACAGGTTTGGGGTACAGTTTCATGGTGAGTAAAATTTAGAGCTTTGGTAACATAAAAAAAAAAAAAAAAAGCGTTTAGAGTATTGGTATCATGTGGGTATAGTTTTAGGATTTTTTTACGACACAAAAAAAAAAATTAAAGTATCACTATCACAATTGACATAATTTAGAGTTTTTGGTAATACAATATTATCTCTAATCTGAAAATTATCATTTTGAGGCAAAAGAGAGGAAAAAAAAATACTACTCTATCATTTGCACTTTTAGTTTTAGGAAAAAAATCACAAAATGCTCCAAATCATGCCCACCGCGACACATTTATCTTGAATTTATATTTTTTTGTGATACCAAAAATCTCTTACTATACCCACGGTGATACGTTTATCTTAAACTTTTTCTTATGACATAAAAACCCCAAAAGTGTACCTATATGACATATTCACATTCCGTCCAGATTTTATTAGAAGATATTTTAGCCAAAACAACTTTGTTTTTATTTAATTTAAGTCATGTGAGTGCTATGTCAACACTATTTCCTTTCTGACATCCATGTATGTAGATTTTTAATGGTGCTCATTGATTGAATCATGATGAAAGGTAAATATATCACAGTAAGAGATAATTTTGTTTTTTTTTTTTTTTTTTTGGGCTTTTGCCAGTAATTTTAATTCTTTTTGCTCTTCATACATGTGACTTGAGTTTCATCATGTCATGGATTTGTTCATGCTTATCGAAGCTCATGGCACTAATCTCTCTCTCTCTCTCTCTCTCTCTCTCTCTCTCTCTAAATGTTTTTTTCGTTTCTTCCAATTTTGGAGGGGAGGGATTTGACCTAGGTCTCTCTCTCCCCTCCTGGTTCCTTTTTCCTTTTATTTTCTTTTGTTTCTTTCCTAATTCTCCCAATCAAGTTTTAGATGTGGGACTTTTACTCTCCCAATCTTATATCCGGGAGCTTTTCTCTTCAATCTAATTTTAGATTTTGGAGTTTTAATGAATAAGTACTTCGCCTCCAGTTTCAATGATGTTCACAACAACTTTGGTGTCAAATCTGTACTTGTTCAATATTTATTCACTCAAAGTTTTGGCACTTCGCATTGGCTCCAAGGCTCGCTCTTATAGGTATCAAATTTGCGATTTTTCAATATGTCTATGTTATCTTTGTACGGTGATGGTGTTGGGGATGCCGAATCTAAGCACACACCACCGAAAGGTAAAGTCATAATTATAGATGGAGATCTCGACATGTGTTTTTCATTGATGGTATTATGTGATTCAATAATTGGCTCCCGATCCTTTTGCTTGGATCCAATTACAGATCTATTCTTGAAAGACAAGCTTGTGATGATTTCTGCCATTATAGATCTATTATTGAAGGATAAGCTTATGATGATCTCTGTCAACCATGCTCTATTGAAACACCTTGATTTCTTGTTTGTTGTTTATTTTGGAGATCTATGGCTTTGTTTCGTTAGCGTGACTTTTGAGATTTTCTTTTATATATCAGTTTGGTAATGAATGAAAATTTCTTTATGACAAAAAAAAAAGAAAAAGAAAAAAGCTCATGGCACTTGAATTGTTCTTGTTACTTTTATTATTTCATGTAGCATCCAAAGTCTCGCAGTAGACGAGAGAGAGAATATTTGCCAAGTGATTCGTAATTAAAGGCACACATCCAAATGCTCATTACTAGAATACTCTTTTTGATAGACTCGATTCGCTTTGAGTCAAACCACACCATCATAACTGTTGTTGGACTTAACCTCAAATAATGCGGTTTGGTAAGGGATCACGTACTTAGTCAATTAGACTTGATACATAAACAATTCTTATGACCTCAATAATTTTTCCCATCAAATTTAGACAAAAGGAAACAAACAAGTACTTGATTTTATGCCTGAAATTGCTTCCAGCTTAGTACCTGACATTTATTAAGGTCACGTACAAATTTATTTCGTGGACGATATGACGGACAAAGCAAATCATATGATATGCATGTAGGGACATGTGTCATGTGTGAAATTACTTATAATATTTTTTCTTATTTCTTGTTATGCGATTGATTTGCTGTAAAAATGCAAATTTATTCACATATATATATGTTGAATTAGGAAATCATTGTTAGAGTACTGGGTGGACAAGACGGCCAACCAAATTAGGTGCATTTAGGGATTTATGTACCTTTCATCATAAATGATAAAGTCACCATGCACAGTTATCATCACATGTCGATCGTAGACAAAGTTCACATTACTTGCTTATTGGTGCTCACGTGTGGTGAGATAGATATTAGAATTAAATAGTATTGCAGCATGTACTCTCTTGCCCCAGTGGAAGTCATAAATAAAACCCCACCATTTTCTTTTTGTCTAATTTATCAATGTGATTTACAAAATAATGCAGACCATTGCTCAACAGCCAAAAAAGGGTTCAATAATAATGCAAGAATAAAGGGACTTGCATAGCACAAAGGGAGGGAGTCTTTTTTGAGTTGCCATGAACCCAATACCTCCATGAGAAGCCACACTCACATCACCTTTTCTTCTCGTTGTCATGGCTTGAGGCTACCCCCCTATTTTTTAAAAAGACATATTTTTTATTTTTTATTTTTAAATTTCGAGGGACCTTCTTGGAATTGAGTAATTTGAAATTATTTAGATGCGACCAAGATATTTTTTCTGATGATTTAGTTTCGAAAATTGACTGATCATTCTGATCAATGGTGATGGAGGTGAATTGTGTCAAAATGAATCATAAAAACTAAATATACTTAAAACTAGTTCCATCATACCACTATGCACTCTAGAATGAGTTCTCTTATTCTCTTGAAGTTATGATATCGTGGTTACTCTCTTATTTTCTTGTTTCTTTTAATCACACTTGTAACTTGACTCAAGTTTACTCCTAAAATTTAGTGAATCCACATTCTTGTGAGACCATAGGTGTATAATCATTGGATGACATTTTTCTTAGTATTTTCTTTTTCTTGGGTGTGATCACCTGCGATGGCAAGTTTTTTCTATTGGAATGTGCAGTAGAATCCCAAGACTTTCATCAGGAGAGATCACAAAGAAAGAACCAAAGTTTGAACCTATCAATATATGCAGCTAAACCTGCCCTGAGTTTAAGCCAACAAAGCATTAGCTAACTAGAACATATAAACAACTCCATACCATACCACACCAAATCTTCACTTCGGGATTTCTCCAACATGATTTGCTTGCACAGCTAGACATCCTTTCTGAAGAACCAATTTGCATCCTAGTGTATGTAGGATATCATTATAGCTAAAGTCTTACTAGCGCGAGTATGTCAAAAAATCTCATCTCCTCCTCAAATAATTCCTGAGATTCTTTCTTGGTACTGCATTTAATCTAAATGCCCATGCCTGTTGGTTTCCCGCTCTCGATTTCGTACGCATTGGAAACACTCAACTTGTAGGTATACCGTGTGCATTGTGCACTCAACTTGTAGCACAGCTTGAAATGGAAATTCAAAAACCCAACTGTCGAAACATCATTTTCATCTTAGTTTTCATTGAAAAAGATGGGGGGGATAATGCTATGATTATCTGGTCTTTTATGGTAATGTTTGTACTTCCATAAGAAGCAAAAGCAAAAGCGCAATCACTATCATCTTCATTGAATTATTTTCGATCATTTGTGACCTTGAAAATACCCTCTTTATCTCTTAAATAATCGGATTATAATAGGAAATGAGTAGCCAATCTCCTTAGTGCAAGCTTATGTCATCTGCCAAGATTTCCAGAGTGTGGTCAAATTGATAATAATTATAATACTAATAATAAATAATAAAGTCCTTATATTGGGTATCGCTTTTGAAAAGCACTATATACTCTCTTCTCTTTTCCTTCTTTTAGGGTCAACATGGAATAATCTCCCCCGTAGTAGGTGTCGGTATGAATTAGTTGGGGGAGGAAGGTTTAAGGAAAAGCAATCTTAGAAGGCCACGACCTTCGAAATCGTTTGTTTAATTTTTAGGAAAAATCTACCTTAATTTCGTCCATGGATATTCGTTCTTCTTCTAATCAAGTCTCTACATTTTTAAAAATTTTCTAGTCAAGCTTTGTACTCCCACAAATTACCTAATCCAAATCCGGCGAAATCAGCTAAAGGGCAGTCGAACAACGCCGTAGTGTCACATCGGCAATATTTTTCCGAGATCAAGAGCCAAGTAAATGATGAAAAAGAGAGATTATGAACGGAAGAAGATCATCTTTCTCTCTCTCTCTCTCTCATTTTTATTTATATTTTCCACGGTAGCATAATGTGGTTTACATCACCTTCGGCCATTGCGGACGGCATGTCAATTGAATTTGACCGGATAAATGTGGGAGCTGATTGGATAATTTTTTGCCAGTATGATGACTTAGAAAATTTTAAATAGAGGAAATTGATTAGAGAAAACGTAAAAGTACACGGATGAAGAGTATAGTTTTTCATACTTTATACCTAAGAAACAAAAATGGTTCTTGTACTTTTTAATAGTAGCTTGATTTAAGAGAGAGTATTTTTGTTCAGCAATCATATCATGTGAAAGTGCACCACAAAAAGACAGATAGATGAAAAATGAGCATTTCAAAGTCCAAATGCAAAAGTAAAATGGGATATATAACAAGCAAACAACGTGATTGGTACATCTCACTAAAAAATAAGTGTAGGTATACATAAAAAAATATACTTGTACAAATTTTGACACGTTAAAAGGAGGACTTGATTATATGACATATTTATGACATTCAAATTACGGGACATCTAATATGTAAGCCATTACTAATAAAGCTCAGGAATAATTAATGATGATATCGAGGACCACAACAGCCGATAAGATTACGATTGATCATCGTCACTCGGTGATGGCAGTGATTAACCCAGGTTAAAGTGATGCCTAAACTTAATTACTTAGATGGATTTGCCGATCTTGGCTTAGGTCAGGATCTCATCAAATCATTAAGGATTAATGGCTTTTGGCTTGGCGTCTATCGGCCTTCGAGATTGTGGAGTATATATATCATGAAATCAGAGTTCACCTATTTATGGTAACGCGGTTATGTTTCCTAGAGTCTTGACAAAAGTACTGAGACGCTAGCATAAGGTCTCAGATGGAATGAACCCTAGTGGAATAGACCATATGCACTCCACGAGATGTTTGTCCAAAGGACCATTGCCAATCATTTTTGTCTGAATTAAGGTTGAACTAGGGAACAAGTTTACATGGACATCTCAACAAACAATTTTCTACTCGCGAAGAAATCGAAAAATCATCGATTGAAATTTGAAGTATTCACTCTCCATCGTGAAGGGTATTTTCTTCCTATGGAAATGGATCGAATCATGGCAAGTTTCGTATTGAAATGATTCGTCGGTCGAGAACATGTGCGGCACTGCTCGATGAGGTGATGGCGGGACCGGCGTCTGCGGGGCAGCTGGAGGGACCGGCCCGTCAAATGCTGTGTATGTCGGTGAAATACCGAGTGGCCAAACGAGGGTTTTTTGTTGTAGGTGCAGAGAAGAGTAAATGAGCTCGAATCACGCTTCTGAAATTATGGTTGAAACTTGAAAAGAACTAGTTTCTGCGAACCACGCAAATTGGGAAAAGCAGATTTTGTAATGTAGAAAGCTCCGGAGGGATTTAACCTAACAGTGCCTTCTCATTCCCGTCTGATGGTTGTTGAGAGCGTCACTTCGTATATATATCAAGCCTCCTCACTCTGTTTTGTGCTGCAGTAGGGAGAGAGAGAGAGAGAGAGAGAGAGAGAGAGAGAGAGAGAGAGCTTTCGTCTTCGTTCTCATTTCCTCTCTCCTCCCCCCTTGTTCATTCGTTTCTCGTTTCTGCTTCCGTCTTCGTTTGAGGGCAGCGGCAGAGAAAAAGCTTCCATTTTTCTTTGATAGAGTTCGTCCGTCCGTCTTCATCGATAAGTAATTGTCTTATTTTGCTCAGCTGTTGGATTCGTGATCAGGCCCTTCTTTTCCATGTCGTTTTTTTCAGTGGGTCTCTCTGCAATGCATCAAGAGGAGTGACCTTTGAGCGAGCGATTCACTGACATTTCCAGCTCTGCCTTCCTTTTTTTCCCACTTCTGCTTTGCTTGACCCAGAAGCAATATTGCAAAGCAAATATTCTCTCTCCAACTCTCTGCTTTTTTCAGATAATTCAATTGCCAGATCACAGAGATCTACTTGCTCTCATCAGCTCTGGTCCCTAGCATCACATTCTCCCTCTCTCGCATTGCTCTGTTTCGCGATCGAAAAACAGAGCAAACGAGTCTCTGCCGAAATGGACCGGCTCTCTGCAACTGGTCTCCTTCCCGACACGTTCGGAGGAGCAAGAGACGACATCTCCATGCAACTTTCGCTGATTTGGGCTCAGATCAAGGCGCCGTTGCTCGTCCCGTTGCTCCGGCTCGCGGTGTTCCTTTGCCTGGCCATGTCGCTGATGCTGTTCCTCGAGAGGGTGTACATGGCCGTCGTGATCCTCCTGGTGAAGCTCTTCGGCCGGAAGCCGGAGAAGCGGTACAGGTGGGAGCCCATGAAGGACGACGTCGAGCTGGGCAACTCGGCCTACCCCATGGTCCTGGTCCAAATCCCAATGTACAACGAGCGAGAGGTCCTTTTCGTTTCTCTGCAAATGCCAGTTTTCATTTACTCTTTCTAGCTACCATACACGGACGCCTCTGTTTTGGCTCTGTTCTGGGTAATTGACATTCTCTGTTTCGAGCGTCAATGCAGGTTTATCAGCTCTCGATCGGAGCCGCATGCGGTCTCTCGTGGCCGTCCGACCGCATCATCATTCAAGTCCTCGACGATTCCACCGACCCGACGATCAAGGTAAAGCCCCCCCACATCCACACATTCCCTCCGGTCGTCCAGACTATAAAAAAAAAAAAAAACTTGAACTTTAACATGCTTTGAGAAACCCAAGATCTTCATTTAAAAAAACATATATATTATACTTTTCTCCTCTGTTTTTCATAAAATATTTTTCAATGATTGGCTTGAAAACGTGGCTGCGCCGACTCCAGGACCTGGTGGAGCTGGAGTGCCAGAGGTGGGCGAGCAAAGGGATCAACATCAGGTACGAGATCCGGGACAACCGGAACGGGTACAAGGCCGGGGCGCTCAAGGAGGGCATGAAGCGGAGCTACGTGAAGCAGTGCGACTACGTCGCCATCCTCGACGCCGACTTCCAGCCCGAACCCGACTTCCTCTGGCGGACCATCCCTTTCCTCGTCCACAACCCCGAGGTCGCCCTCGTCCAGGCCCGTTGGAAATTCGGTAACACGTCCCCTCCCTTCGCCCCGCGACGCCTCGCGTTATAGTCCGTCTGGTACAGCCGCGGCTAAAATTAATTAGACGAATTGATGGCTTTTCTGTTAAGAGGAGATCGCGGAAGTCAATTTAGAAAGTGTCGGTGAGCGCCACCCTGCAGATGGGATGAGGATCCTCCTCGACCCGTCACGCTTTTGACACGTGGTCCGGGACATTTCTGTCGCGGGTCCGCTTAGGCCCACGGCTAAGGAAAGCCCATGATGCAATGTCTGACATGATTTGATTTGTCTTTTGGGGAGCTTTTTTTATTAAAAAAAATATTGCAAATTAACCCCTCATTTTTTGAAAAATTGTGGTTCTTCCACTTTTATTTTACGTGCAATTTCCCGGAAATTTCACCGAGTTATAAGTTCTGTCGGTAGCTGTTATGTGGTGCCTTTTTGTTTTTCTGGTAGATTTATGTGGTACCCCTTTAATGGCCGTCAGGTCCACGAGCTATTGATTTTCGCTTTATTACCTTTGTCCAATCCTGTCTATGGGTTTGGCATCATCACTGCAAATCAAAAGGGTAGTGCAAAAATTCTCATTCTTACATTTTTCCTAAATTACATTACTATGAATATCTCGTCCAACGTCTTCTTGGCCGTGGCAATGATTGGCATTCATCAATGCCTGCGCTGAGAAAAAAAGATGTTTTTGGGGCAATGATGCTACATGTCTCGAGTCGTGTCAATTTCATTAGATGCATCATGTGTGCATCACATGATTAGAGCATCTTTTTCTAAGTGTTTTCGTTCAGTACTTCAATTATGCTCTTGTGTCAAGCCAAAGAGAACCGTCGGTTCAACTTCAATTGAACGCCCACCCTCTAATCTAAACGTCCTTTTCTCGTTAAAAAAGGATGGTGGTGCTCCAAAAATTTGAGGTTGGCTCGTCTAGAGATTTTGGCGGATTGGCACGGTCCATGTTTGCCATGGACCACCCGATTTCGTTGCCTTCTTCATCGATCTTTCTCCGAATTGCCCCTGCAAATTTCTCAGCAGGGCAGAGAGAAAAAGGAGGCTGTCGTGTCCTCGCTATCTCCGCGGATTTAGCATTTTGTTAGAGTGAGGTCACTGATGGAACTTTCCCCCCAGTGTCCGTGCCATAAATGTCATTGCGAAAGAGGGTAGTCCTCGAAATCTTTCGGCTGGGCTCGAGTGCCTCGAGAGGTGCAACATCCAGACAAGTTTGCATGTGCCTTCTTTATGGTGGACCTGTCCCTCTAGTCCCTCTCGTTCTCTCTTGCTCACCGACATTTTGAATCCACTTTCTCTTCTCTTTTCTTTGGGGAATTTTCCACCTTTTATTGGCCCTATGCTTCCAAATTTTGAGAAAAACATTTCAATTTTACAAATTTGTTTGTGTGAATTTGCCATAGACATAAACAATTTCATGTTTCAGTCACTAAAAAATATCGAACCAAGCATTATTGACTTGATTCATGAGACTATGTAATTTGGAATGTACCCTTCTGAAGTTGAGCTTGAGCGACACGATTCAAATAGTTTCTAGTTTTCTTTGTTTCTTTTTGTGGTGAATGAATTGCCTAAATCTGTGAGGAAATGAAAAATAAGAAAAAGCATTGGGTTCCATGATGATGATGATGATGCTGGTCATGTTGAGTGGTTGGTTGGTCTAGGGAAATAGTACATGCAAACTGAGCTGGTGAAATTGATTGGTGTGGGTTTGTGCTTGGCTGGCTTGCAGTGAATGCGGACGAGTGCTTGATGACGAGAATGCAAGAGATGTCCCTGGATTACCATTTCACCGTCGAGCAAGAAGTCGGGTCCTCCACCCACGCCTTTTTCGGATTCAACGGTAACGAACGACCCTTTTCATTTGAGTTGATGGAAGTTTACTGTATGATCTTCTTTAGCTAAGAAAAAAAACAACCAAGGAAAGTAACTTTTCATTTTACTCGAGTTGGCTCGGCCTTGATCCGGGCACGCGCGAAAAGTGAGATTGGATAGAATCGAGCTGTATTGAAACTTCAATGTCAGCTCCATTATGGCTTGCCTTTGGATTAGATTTACTGTGGAACTTGTGAATTGAGATTGTGCAATACAGGCACGGCGGGTGTATGGCGCATTTCTGCCCTGAACGAGGCCGGAGGTTGGAAGGACCGGACCACCGTGGAAGACATGGACTTAGCAGTCAGGGCGAGCCTCAAAGGCTGGAAGTTCGTGTACCTCGGGAGTCTCAAGGTAATTAAAAGATGGCGCCCACTCGCTGCTACTCACTAGTACTTGCTGGTTTGGTCTGTTCCGATGCACTATCGCATTGATTTTGTCTCCCTCTTTGAAGAGATCTGCTGTATCTTTGTTCCACAGTCGTATGAAGGTTGTGAGAAAAAAAATCATGGTCCTCTACAATTGCTTGTGTTCTTGTCCTGTGTCACATTCATGCCCGCTGTCCGAAGCAAATCGAGAAAATGTCATTGTACAATCTGTCCTCTACATGCCCTTTCAGTCACGGGTGTTGCTTTTGCCTTTTCTAAAGAAAGCTACTGCATGGAATTTCACCTTCTTTTCCTGTACAGGTGAAAAATGAGCTGCCAAGTACCTTCAAGGCTTACCGCTTTCAGCAACACCGTTGGTCGTGCGGTCCCGCGAATCTTTTCAGGAAGATGGCCATGGAAATCATTCGAAACAAGGCAAGGCTTTTAATTCCCCTTATATGCTTGCGGAAAATCATGAGGATATCATATTAGACGTAACACAAAACTTACGGAAGTTAACCATTAGCTGACATCGATATCGGAATGTCTGCTGCAGAAGGTCACTCTGTGGAAAAAGGTGCATGTGATTTACAGCTTCTTTCTGGTTAGAAAGATCGTAGCGCACATCGTCACCTTCATCTTCTACTGCGTCGTGTTGCCGGCGACCGTTTTTGTGCCTGAAGTCACCGTTCCCAAGTGGGGTGCAGTTTATATTCCTTCCATTATTACTGTCCTCAATGCCGTCGGTACTCCTAGGTATTACCTCTCTTTCCCTTTTCTTGTTATGCTTCTTGAGACCAGTTGTTACATCTCACGCAGATAAAAACTTCTTCACTGTCTTTTAACTCTGGGGTGATATCTTTTTCTAAGTTACAAGAATTTTAGCTTTTTCTTTAAAAATCACAACGCCGAGCCACCAAAGATCGGCTTCAAGTTGGTTCCGTGCCAGTCTCATAGCCCATATGGTTTATATTTCTGGCAGGTCGCTCCATTTGGTGGTTTTCTGGATCCTGTTCGAGAATGTCATGTCGTTCCACCGAACAAAAGCAACCTTCATCGGGCTTTTAGAAGCCGGGAGGGTAAACGAGTGGATCGTCACTGAGAAACTCGGGGATGCGCTCAAGGTTAAAGCTTCTAACAAAGTGCCCAAAAAGCCTAAATTCAGATTCGGAGATAGGTACCAGCCTTCTCACCACCTCGACAGGACAGATGAATAGATCGACACAACATTTTTTAGCCCGACATTCTCATTTCAAATTTTATACTTGGCAGGTTGCATGTGCTAGAGCTCGGCGTCGGAGCCTACCTCTTCTTTTGCGGCTGTTACGACATCGCCTTCGGGAGAAATCACTACTTCATGTACCTTTTCGCGCAAGCCATCGCCTTCTTCATTATGGGATTTGGGTACATCGGCACCTTCGTTCCTAATTCATAGAACAAATCAGGGTGCAGAAGCCGCGAATCTGCCCCCCACCCCCACATTCTATCATCAGAACCTCATAAACCAATAAAACAAAAACATGGTTTGCCACACACCATTTCCCTGCAATTCCAGCTTTCCATAAAGGTACACAAAAATATTACATTCTTCCAGTCCAAGAAGGCTAGCTGTCCTCTTTGTAAATACAAACAAGGGTTAGAAACAAGATCAGAAAGGGGAAAACCATAAGAAAGAAAAGTTGTAAAGGAGAGTTTGTTTTGCTGTGAGAACATTACACGGCCTCAGAGAAGATGAGGAAGGGAAGGCTGCTTAGCGGTTTGACTTCGGCGCGTATTCAAATAGAGGGAAAAAATGAAAAAAATAAAAAAATAAACACGTTTGAGTGAAATTTGTTTGTTGTGAGGAGCATTTGTATATTTGTGCCCTCTTTTGTTTCTCTTCTTCCTTGTTTTGTTCTGCACTTCTCTTGTATTACGTTGGGATTGAGCTTCTTTGGAAGCAAATAAGTTTGATGTCAAGTGGATAAATTCACATTTGCAACCTCTCTCTCTCTCTCTCTCTCTCTCTCTCTCTCTCTCTATGTCTGCGTCTCTCTGTAGTCAGCAATTAGATTGTGCAGTTGGGACATTAAAGTGGAGGGCTTGCACTTTTTCAGGATGCGAATTGATTTCACTGAACAGAATTCAATGATTCATGAGGTTGGGAGGGGGTCAATGGCAACAAGACCTGCACTTGAATCAGGGCTGATGTCATGTGCAGACAGATCGACCCCACTCCCGATCTGGTATCCTCTCTCAAATAAAGCCGCCGCTGCTCATAATTACGCCAGATTGGTGGTTGGTCGTTGTTTCTTTTTCCTTGCAGAGGCATCATCTATGTTTAAAAATTCAACCCGAAAGTTTGATGATTAAGTTGAGAGTGGTGGATTTGATGATGTGCAGGTAAGAGGGCCGTTTTTAGTAATGTCGTGTGTTAGGTTTATGGGATTCTTAGCCCCTCCGATTGGGGAAAAATGACGAGACAGCTTTAACGAGGTCATCAAGGCTGCTGGCAGTAAAGATAAAGGGGGTAAATTTAAAATCAATCCACGTGGGATCAAATTACTAAGATATGATCATAAGCTTAAAGTACGGAGTAGTTGAATTAAGATGCGGGTATCATATCGAAGGATCCGACTCAAAAGCCCAAGGTTGTTAGGTAGAGTAGAGAATACGCATTGGCCCAATGTAATCTAGGTGGGATGAGCTAGTAAGAGGGAATCAAAATTGAATTTCAAGTATAGAACATAGTGACCGAAGGGTACGATTGGGTTGTGTTGCACAAGCTTTTTGACAACACCATATTTGACCAAATCAAACCATTGGATCATTGGATATTACAATTTAAACCGCAGCCATGTGATCTCAATTCAGTCAGGAAATTCATGATTTTCACAGAACGGGTGATGAAATCACGTTGATATGCTTATGAGCTTTCCAACGCCTCGAAAATCACTTTGATTCGAGTTTTCTCGAGGGTTGCGACTTTTCATTTTGATCGTCTATTTTGGCCTACTTCATAGAAATTTGCGATCTCGACACTTGTTTGGAAAATAAACTGCATCTCTAGAAAGTTTGAGTTGTGAGCTTTCTTTGGGAGAAAAAATTGAGTCAATTGAATACCACATGACCAAAAAACGAACATTGAAAGCTAGGTAGAGTCAAAGAAAATGCACATTTAGTTTCAAAAGAATGGTATGAGTGTACCATAGATATAATAAAACTCTAAAAAGTACAATGAAATCCTAAAATTTATCAAATTGGTGTAATCAAACCTCTTCATTAAATTCGTCCAATTTGTCTAATGGAAAAAGATGATTGTGGCCTATTTCACTACTTTCTCATGACATGTGGTGTCGACATGGGGTCCACCAAGTGCCTCGTAAAAAAAATACAAAAATTTTAAAAAATTTACATTAATTTTTTTATTATATTAAGAAAAAGTTAAAAGTTAAAAGTTAAAAACATATATATATATTTATAAAAAGAGGTGATTAGCCCCTTATAAGCCTCCACGGTAGGCTGCAACTGCTACCTATCGTTAGAAAAGGCCAATGGAGGTCATCAAGGCCTCATCAATGGCCAACGACCCTCGCCATATAATAAATGGGCCCAATACCAAAGCCCATCATTGACCCATAACTTCAACCACCTAAGATCAGAGTAGATAAAATAAATCAACAGAAGAACGTTGATAGACACAATCGAGAGGTTAAAAAGAAAGTTGTTGAACTAGAGGAAAAGGAAAACATAAGAGGAGAGAGAAAAGTTAGTGTGCATATGCCTCGAATATCCCAATAAACCAAATTAACTCCAATATATAGTACTTGGTATGGATTCAGACTCTTTATTTATCTAATCAGAGTAATTTTTGAGTTAGGCCATGAATTCGAAGAAGAAGAAGAAGAAGAAGAAGAAGAAGAAGAAGGATGAGAATTGAGAGAGTTGGAGTTGGAGGCTAAATTCGACTATATTCAATAAAAGTAGAAAGAGAAAAATCCCTCATAGCCTCAGCCTGCTCATCCCCCCCTATTGCGAAAAAATCAATAAGGGTCTTCATTTGCATGATCAAGGTACAAATCTAATCGCAGTGAGGCCTCATCTAAAAAGAAGTCAAAATCAATGTCGTCCACTTCCTTGAAATAGGTCGAAATAGATAAGCTTAGACACTCGAAAAAGCTAAGACAAAGGTTAAGAAGTTGAAGAAACAAGATGATATTGAGAATGCGGCTTCATTAGGAAATGAGTTGAAAAAGCTAGCCTTCCAAATGATATAGTTGATGACAACGAGATAGCCCTTTTTGTAGAGCATGATCGATTACCACAAGAAGAAAGACATAGATTCCTTCATAAATGCAAGTGTGTTCTGCCATTATGTCAGGGGATTACTCAAGGGGGATTTGGCAAAAAAGAACATACTTAGATACCCATCTTTTCATCCCTTCGATCAACTGCACAAAATCCTCTCTCATGTTCCCAAAGCGTTAAGTTTTTACAAAGGAGCAGTTGTTGGCTTTCGCCAAAGAAGGACAAAGGAAGAACAAGAAAGAGAAGGATCGGAAATGAGAGAGCCTGAGTCCAGGCATGAACTAGATGACAATTAAGAAAAGAAGAAGGAGAAAAATCCCTCACAGCTCAGGCCCACTTCTCCTACTCCACTACGAAAGTCTCAACAAGGTTCTTCATCAGCATGATTGGGGTACCAATTTGAGAACAGTGAGGTCCCTTTTATAAGAATTTGAAATTAGTCCCATCCACTTTCTTGAAGCAAGTCAACATTATCAAGTTTAAACACTTGAAGAAGGCTAAGATAAAGGCTGAGAAGTTGAAGAAATGGGATAATACCAAGAATACGGCTTCATTAACAACAGGGGAGGAGTTGAAGACACTAACCTTTCAGAGGAAATAAGGCAACGGCATGATTGATTACCACAAGAAGAAGGCATGGACCCCTTTACAAATTCTAGTGCATTTTATCATTATGTTAAGGGATTACTTAGGCGGGAGTTGGAAAAATAAGAAAACATATGTAGACCACCCCATTCGCATCCCTCCAATCAACTACACAAAACCCTCTCTTATGTCCCTAAAGCTTCTAGTTCCTGTAAAGGAGCAGCTACCAAATTCATCTGATGAAGAATCGGAGGAAGAAGAAGAACGAGAAGGACATAAATCATGAGAATTGGAGTGTGAGTTTGAATCTAATAACAATTAAGAAAAGCAGAAGGAGAAAAATCCTTTATAGTTTAGGCCCGCTCCTCCTCCTTCATTGCAAAAATCTCAGCATGGCTCTTCGTCAACACAATCTAGCTACCAATATAAGAATGGTGAGACCTTGTCTTTGAAGAATTCAAATAAATGCCATTCACTTCCTTAAAGCAAGTCAAAATCGACAAGCTCACACACTCAAAGAGGGTTAAGACAAAAGTTAAGGAGATAAAAGAAAAGAAAAGAAAAGAAAAGAAAAAGACGATATCGAAATCCCAGCATTATTGAAAACAAGGGATGAGTTGAAGAAGTTGGCCTACCAGAAGATATAGGGCAACGATGACGGAAGATATAGGGCAACGATGACGAGATAGCCCTTTTGTAGGACATGGAGCCCTTCACAAATATTAGTATATTTTATCATCATATAAAAGGATTACTCAGACATGAGTTGTATAAAAATAAAAAACACACTCTAAGTGCCTCTTTTGCACCCCTCCGTCCATTGGACAAAATCCTTTTCATGTCCGCAAATCATCTAGTTCATGCGAAGGAACAACTGACGTCTTCCCCCGACAAAGGACTAGAGGAGGAGGAGGAGGAGAAAGGAGGAGGAGAAGAACATGAATTTAGAAAGTCAGAATCTGAGTCGAAATTCAACGATAATCAAGAAAAGCAAAAGGAGAAAAATTCCCCATGGCCTAGACCCGCTCCTCCTTCTCCGTTGCAAAAATCTTTGTAAAGATTTTCACTGACACAATCTAGGTACAAATTTGAGAATAGGATGGTTGCGTCTCTAAAGAAGTAGAAATTAGCGTTATTCACTTTATTGAAGCAAGTCGAAATGGACAAGATTTGTAGCTTGAAGAAAACTAAGACAAAGGTTGAGAAGATGAAGAAATAGGATGATACCAAGAACGCAGCTTTGTTAGAAATGAGTTGAAGAAGATGGCCTTTCAAAAGCATGTCAAAACCACTTATAGCTCTATAACATTCAAATTATGACGATCTGTGCCAATCTAACTACTTTTGATTATCAAATTATGTGAATCCTCATCCTATGGCATGCTTTATGGTAATTTGTATATCTCTTCTTATATATATTACCCTCAACATGTTTTTGTGATCTTCTATTCCTAGACTTCGATCTAGATATGAATTAATAAATAGGATGATATCAAGAACACAACTTCGTTGGAAATAAAGAAGGAGTGGAAGAAGTTGACCTTTTAGAGGATACATGTCGATGACAATGAAATAATCTTTTTACAGAGCATGATTGATTACCTAAAGAAGAATGGCATGGATACTTTCACAAATGTTAATACATTTTATCATCATGTCAAGGAATTACTCAAGTGGAACTTTACGCATTAACAATTGACAAACAAGATCTGAGTTTTCAAGAAGCAGTACAGTAATAATAAGGAGAAGAGCAAGGCTAAAAGAGGTTTGGTGTTTTCAAATTTTCAAAAGAAGAAAATTTTCAGTTGTTTAAGAAGATCTCGAGTGTTGAGAAGAGTGGCGATATTGCCATTGGCGATAGTAAATAAATTAGTGTGACTATTGATAAGAAGACTTAAGATGCTAAAAAGTTTGTTACTTCCCTTAAGTCGAATTTAGAGGTATAGAAGTCAATCAATACATGAAAACACATTAATGATATACTGTGAATGTCTAGGACTGGCTTAGAGAAGGGATTTTTGAAGAAATGATAAAAATTATTGGAGGACTCAAAGAAGGCGAAATTGGAAAAAAGGTTGAGTAAACTACAATTTGCTAAATGCAAGTGGTAGCGAAAAGAGGTGAATTAATTAATATAAGACCAATCTCATTTTGAAGGCTTATTCTTCGTTTATTTTGATATAGGTTGTTGGCTCTAAGTTTTTTATTTTATAGGTATTAGAGTATTTTAACATCGTCTTAGAATGTGTTTTGTGTACCTCGGTTCTTATGACTATTTTCATTCATTTTGTATATATTTCTTTGGAGCCTTAATCTCCCAAGATATGATGTACTGTTATATTAAATGAATCCGGAGAATGTTTTTAGAATGTCATCTCTTTGGTATATTTAAGCATATACTAATTGATTTCTCGGTTCGGGCTTGTCAAAACAGCTTTTAACTCTATATCATTTAAATTATGACGATATGTGCCAATCTAACTCCTTTTAATGATCAAATTCTATGAATCCTCATCCTCTGGCCTATTCTGCGGTAATTTGTATATTCTTTTCATTATATACTACTCTCAACTTATCTTTATGATCCCATGTTCTTTGATTTCGATATGGATATGAATCAAGAAATATGATGATATCAAGAATGAGACTTCATTGGAAATAGGGAAGGAGTCGAAGAAGCTGGCTTTCTAGGGGATGTGGGTTGATGATGATGAGACAACCCTTTTGCAAGGCATAATCGATTACCTAAAGAAGAATGACATAGATATCTTCACAAATGTTAGTGCATTTTAGTATCGCATCGAGATATTACTCAAACACGACTTTATAGATAGACGGTTGGCAAACAAGATTCGATTTTTCAAGAAGAAGTATAGTAATAATAAGGAAAAAGCAATGCTAAAAAGGTTTGGGTGTTTTCAAATTCTCAAAAGCAGAAAATTTTGAGTTATTTAAAAAGACTTAGGATGTTGAGAAGAGTGGAGATGTTGCTGTTGGCGATAGTAAAGAAATTGGTATTGAGAAGAAGAAGACTTAAGATACTAACAAGTTTATTGCTTCCCCCAAGTCAAATTTAAAGGTATCGAAATTAAACAATACATGTGTATACATTGATGACATATTATGGATATTTAGAACCGGCTTAAATAAGGGGTTTTTTTTGAAGAAATTATTGGAATTGTTAGGGGACTCAAAAAGGATGGAGTTGAAAGAAAAATTAAGTAAACTGTAAGTTACTAAAATGTAGGTAGTGATGGAAAGAGGCGCATCGATTAAATATTTGGAGGCTTATTCTTAGTTTACTTAGAAGTAGATTATGGGCTCTAGGTTTAAAGAGGCGCATTTATATATATATATATATATATATATATATATATATATATTATAGTGTTTTAACAACTCCTTAGGATGTGTTTTGTGTACCTCAATTCTCATGACTATTTTCAATCATTTTGTATATCCTTCTTTTAAAGCCTTGATCTCCCACTTTAGATTAATCGGGATAATATTGTTGAAATGTCATATTTTCGGTTTATTTAAACATATATTGGTTGACTTCCGAATCCAAACTTGTCAAAACCACTTTTAGCTTTATAGTTTTCAAATTATAATGAACCAATTCATAAGTATAACCTATGAAAAAGTCTAAAACATCTCTAAGAGAAGAAGTCTGAAGCAACATGTGAAGATTATAAAATTTTGGCCTAAATGTATTATTTGACACTATTTGGCACTATTCGGTATTGTTTGGTACTATTTAGCACTATTTAATATGTTTTCTATTATTTGACACTATTGACATTGTTCATGTATTATTTAGCACAGTTTGACACTATAGCATACTGTAGCAAAAGCACAAAATATGTGATAAGAATATGTCAAAAATAGTCGGAAAAATTATCTTCGGTGTTTGTTTTCTATCTATATAAGGTAATGCTTGTAAATGCTAAAGGGAAAAACATACATTCCTTAATAATAATATTGTATGGTTTGCTATGAATGTTAAAAACTTTCTCTTATCTTCCTTTCTGCCGAGTATGACTCTTTAAAACTAGGGATGTTTTAATTAATCCTATAATATGCTTTGCACTTGGTACAATGTGAAGTCTGTGTATTGAAATTCAGCTACTCTAAAATTTTATATGATTCAAGTTAAAAAATGAAGAAGAATTTAATGGTTAACTATTTTTTAATATCAAATTCTGTGAATCCTCATCATGAGGCCTATTCTACTATAATTTGCATATCTCTTCTCATTATTTACTACTATCAACCTATTTTTATGATCTCATATTCCTTGACTTCAATTCAGGCATAAATCAAGAAATAGAATGATATCGAGAATGCAGCTTCGTTGGAAATTGAGAATGAATTGAAAAGGCTGAAAATCTAGAGGATATGAGTCGATGATGATGAAATAACCCTTTTGTAGGACGTAATTAATTACCAAAAGAAGAATGGCATGAATACATTCACAAATGCTAATGCATTTTATCATCATGTCAAAAAATTACTCAAGCAAAACTTTGCGAATAGACAATTGACAAATAAAGTCCGCTTTTTCAAGAAGAAGTATAGTCATTATAAGAGAAAGAGCAATGCTAGAAAGGTTATGGTGTTTTCAAATTCTCAAAAGTGAAATTTTTGTGACTTATTTATAAAAATCTGGAATGCTGAGAAGATTATCAATGTTACCGTTAGTGGCAATGAAAAAATTGGTGTAATTATTAAGAAGAATAAGACTTAAGGTGCTAACAACTTTGTTGCTTCCCCCAAGTCGAATTTGGAGGCATCGAAGTCAAACAATATATGGGAACACATTGATGACACAATACAGATGTCTAGGATCAACTTGGATGAGGGGTTTTTGAAAAAATAATTAGAATTTTTTATGGACTCAAAGATGGCGAAGTTTAAAGAAAGATTGAGTAAACCGCAATTTGCTAATATGGAGGTAGTGGCGGAAAGAGGCGCACTGATTAAATATATGACCAATATCATTTTGAAGGCTTATTTTAAGTTTGCTTAGAAGTAGGTTGGGACTCTAAATTTTATTTTATTTTATGGTTATTATAGTGTTTTAACAATTCATTAAGATGTGTTTTGTACACCTTGGTTCTAATGACTATTTTCGATCATTTTGTATCTTTTTTTGGAGCTCTAATCTTCCAAGATCTAATATACTATGCTATATTAAATGAATCAGGATAATGTTGTTAGAATGTCCTATTTTCGATATATTTAAGCATGCTGGTTAACTTCTCAATCTAGACTTATCAAAATCACTTTTAGTTTTATAGCATTTTAATTATATCAATCTATGCCAATCTAACTACTTTTGATAATCAAGTTCTTTGAATCTTCATCCTTTGGCCCATTTTGTGGTAATGTGTATGTCCGTTTTCATTATTTACTACTCTAAACCTGTTTTTATGATCCCCCCAATATGCATGCATCTTTAGAACTAGATCGACAAATTGTCAAAATATTTAGAAATTAAATTAACACCATTAAAATATTTAAGATTACAATAACAATTTTTTTTACACTTAAATTTTAGCAATTCATATAATTATTCATTTTATAGAAAATTATGGGTCGATCTTGATCCCTTAATAAAAATATAATTAACTTACATTTGCATAATATGAGCATTTAATAGTAATAAGACTCACCCGAACTACATTTTAATTGAACTAGAGTTGAATGGATGTAAAGAGGAAGACTCTGAATTCACATACATCATGGGCCCTCATAAGTAAGTAGCCCCTCATAAATCATAAGCAAAATACACAAATTAAAGGGGGAGGGGGAAGGCAAACAACCTCTCATAGGTCCTTGTGGTAGCTGCCACCACCGTCAGCCATTGATAAAAAGGGCCAACTAAGGTGTCCAAGGTCTCACCCATGGCTAAAAACCCTTGTCATGTAATAAATGGGCCGAAGTCCAAAGCCCATTATTGACATATAACTCCAACCACCTAAGATCGAAGTAAATAAAATAAATAAATAAAAAAGATGAACACAATCGAGAGGATAAAAAAGAAAGAGCATATTGAGAGAGTTCATTCGTTAAAATAAAGAAAGAGAAAAGCTGAAGAGAAGAGAGAAGTTTGTGCGTACATGTCTTGAATTTCTCAACAAGCCAAATTAATTCCATTGTGCAGTGTCTAGTAATGATTTGAACCCTTTATTCATTTAATCAAAACAACTTTCGAAGTTAGGCCATGAAGTCAAAGGTATGTGAATTTTAAACTGTATGATTTGATTTATGAATTGTTAAGTTGTAAATTATAAGGACATGATAGTTTAGGAGATTATGGAGTCATGTGGTTTGATGAAAATCAATTCTAAATTATGGTTTAGTCGAAACAAATTTTTTAAAGTTTTGCATGAGTTATGTATAACAGACAAAGATGAATATTCACTATGAAAGATTTTCTTCGTTAGTGTGTAGGAGTCAATTGATCGATGAATAAGTAGAGTTCAATTGAGTTGTTCCTTAGAGTAGTACTTTACTTGGGTTTTAATATCATTTTTTGATTAATTGATAAGAATACAAGTTTGTTAGTTTGAGAAAAGTTCGTATGTTGGTTTTCGACTTTCCTAGATGAATGGTGTTATATCTTCTTTGAGTTTATAAACTCAAATTTCAAAAGCGATATGGATTAGATATATTTTGAGTTACGAAATGACATTTTTATTGCATAGAATTTGGATTGAGTTTTTTGAATACATTTTGAATTGTCTAACTTTGAATGGTTTGCAAGACCTTTTATGAATGAATTACAAAAATTGATTTACAAATATAGTTTACGAAAAGTTATATGTTTTGGTTACATAGACCAAGCTTTAAGATGGATTCCAGATTTGAATTGTGATTTATTAAATAATGATGTTAGTCAATTATGCTCTTGACGCCATGGTTAAAACTCCTTCAGGGGTTGAGTAAGATAAGTAAAGACCTAGCCAAAGGAGAAAACTTAGTTGCCTTTGTCATAGGTGTAAAGCATGATTATAGTTAGATATTGTGTATTAGATATTGATGTTTGATTTAATTGAGATATAGCTATTGACGGTTTGATGTTGTTGATTGATTGAATTGTAAGAAGTATTGTTAAAAAAAAAAATAATAATAACCAACTTTTGATATTTTACATATGTCATATACTGGATTTGAAATTGATAAGTTATTATATCGGTTTATAAAGCTACATAGTAAATATTTGATCTATTTGTATGAGATTACTACCCATTGGATGTGGTTGTTCATTCCTTTTCATCTACTTACTTTTCAAGTTCTTCAACTATCCGTAAGTTGAATGAGAGAGTTTACATTATTAGAAAGACATTTGAATAGTGGGATTCTTAGGTATAAGTTGTTTATGTCTGAGATAAACTTCTAAGTTTAGTTGCTAGTTGGATATGTTCATATTTTTTTATGGATTATAAAACTCTAGTTGTGTAATCAAATGACTCTTTTATGAAATATATGGATGTATATATTTTGATAATAGGTCAATGATGGTTATCTTTGAAATTGCATCTTACAAGTGGAAAGATGTCTATATCATTTACCCCTATATTTGTAGAGTTGAAGAAATTGATGGACTTAACATAAGAACTTGATTGCATCAATTTAACAAATTTTAGGATTTAGTTGCATTTTTGAAAAACAATTAAGATTTAATTGCACTTTTACGACAAGTTTTAAAATTTTTAATACATTTATGACTAAAAATTTGATAGCTTTCAAGGTGGGCCGATCCACAATTGCTAAGCGGTAGTTATCAGGCGTTCTAGCATTGCACTATCACCACACGACCATAGTGTGCATAAAGTAAGCTTGGCCTTGGCCGTGGCTGCAAGGCTATATTTCTTTGCTCTTTAAAATAGAAAATATCTCTCGATTGAAATTGTCTTGGTTTCTCGCAATTTTCTTGTGGTTGTCAAAGCACCATTGGATAACTTACGCGCTTGGATCTCCCATTCGCTAATAACACAATTATGTGTCATAGGCAAAGCTCTCTCAAAATATAATCTCATCTTAGGAACAACGTCATTAAGCTATTGAATTAAATTCGAAAATCTATTTGAAAATGTGTATTTATTATGCTACAAATTGTAATCATTTTATTTAGCAACCCTACTAAATAAAGCCAAACCCCATCCATATATTGAGGGGATCAATTTGATCGACAAGAGGATTGGAGACCCTTGAGGGCCATTGGTCGGCGAACTAAGACACCGGGCACATGATTATTTTGGAGAATAATTAATTTCATATCATAATCATAAATAAATCTTTAAATGATGGATGCAAATTTATTTATTAAATTTCTAAATCTTTATAACATATTCGAGGTACATTCATAACCGGCTATTCAACTAATAACTGTAGTACATTATGTAATATATCACATTTTATGTCCTTGACTTTTGATCATAATCTTAATAAAAATATCAATATTACTAGCTACAAATTACAATGTGTGTGTGCGTACACACACACAAACACACACAAACACACACACACACACACACACTATATATATATATATATATACATTGTAATTTGTAGCACGTGATTATTTTGGATAATAATTAATTTCATATCAAAATCTTAAATATATATCTAATTGGGCATCAACCTCGCAATTGACTAATAAAAGTGATGTGTTATTTTATCTTGGGACTATTTAAGAGACGCTGATGCTCTTCCTTCTTATTACATATGTTACCAAACATTGTAACAGGTGTTAAGTACTCGAATCAAACGGCATAATAGTTATTATATTCCATTGCTTTACAACATTATAGGTGTTAAATTATGCGTATGTTTATTTTACTGAAAACTTCATGAGAAAGGAAAAAACTTTCAATTAAAAATCATTTTTTCAAGGAAAAACATTTGCTTTGGTGGTTTAGAAAAAGTGATTTCCTTCTTACTAGAGGAGAAGTCGTTTTCCCTCAAATTTAAACTTGCTGGTTTTTTTAGTCCGTAGAAAACGGTTTTCACAGATCAATTAATTATCCGTCATCAAAACACAAAGTCAGGAAACAATTTTACAAAAACAGTTTTCCTTCATAAGAATGAACCCTCCCCCCTCATTCCAATACTGCAATTGAAGGGGCTGCTAGGAGCACCGCCCCCGGGCGTCGAGTCTCGTATCTTGTCTGATTATTCGGATCAGTGACCTATTTCACGGGTTCTATATTGGGCCTACCTAGACGGGCCGTGAAGCCTCGACCTCAGCCCATCTCCGTAAGCAGAAGGCCCACTGGGCCCACTGGGCCTTCGTCCCTTCTCCCGGTTCACCTTTCACTAAAGAAGAACCCGCCACGCCTGTCCGACGAGCAAAACCCAAAATGGCGCGGCGCCTCCGTTCACTGCCGAAGCTCCTCCGCCTCGCTCCGCCCGCCGGAACCCCGAGCCCCGCCGCCTCCCTCCTCCCTTCCTCCTCCCTCTGCACCGCCCCTCCCCCGCCGGGCCCCGACCCCGCTCAGGATGCCGCCGCCACCGCCGCCGTCGCCGCCGGAGACGGGGAGCGCCACGAGCAGGTCCGCAGGATCCGGGTCCTCCTGCAGCAGGGCCGCACCGACACCGCCCGGAGGCAAGTCAGGTCCCTCGTCCTCTCCGGGAAGCTCTTCGCTTCCCCCTCGGACTTGTTCACCCTCTTCTCGCTCTCCTGCCCGCTCCTCAAGGGCAGTTTCTCCGACATGCTTCTGTCGGTCTACGCCGATTCCAAGCTGACCCGGGAGGCTTCCGAGGTGTATGCGCTGATGAAAGGGGACGGCTTGTTCCCTAGCCTCGGCTCTTTCAACCTCTTGCTCGAGTCGCTGGTGACGAGCAAGCGGTTCGAGGAGGCGCTCGGGTTCTTCGGGGAGATATTCGGGTCTGATGTGAGGCCGGACCGGTTCACGTTTGCGAAGGCCATTCAGGCCGCGGCGAAATTGGGGGACTTGAGGAGGGGTTTCGAGTTGATGGATGATATGAAGAGGAGAGGGATCAGTCCGAACGCGTTTATCTACAATCTGATGATCTGCGCGCTTTGCAAAGAGAAGAGGGTAAGGGATGCAGAGAAGCTGTTTGATGAAATGTCTAACAGGAATGTGGCTGCCACTGTGGTCACTTATAACTCGTTGATCGATGGGTATTGTAAGATGGGGGAGATGGAGAAGGCGTTTGACCTGAGGGGGAGGATGGAGGGGGAGAATGTGCAGCCGAATCTCATCACGTTCAATTCGTTGCTTAGTGGCCTGTGCCGAGCGCGGAGGATGGAGGAGGCAAAGAGAGTGACGGATGAGATGGAAGCTCGTGGCCTCGCTGCTGATGGTTTCACGTACAGCATTCTTTTCGATGGGCATCTTAAGTCTGGCAACGTGGATGCGTCATTGGATCTTTGTGAAGAAGTTATGGGGAAAGGTGTTAAAATGAATATGTACACGTGTAGCATCTTGTTGAATGCTTTGTGCAAAGAAGGGAAGGTGGAGAAGGCTGTGGAGATTTTGGATAAGTTGATCGCGAATGGACTTGATCCTGATGTGGCTGTATATAACACACTTGTGAGCGGATATTGTCAGAGAAACGATCTGGATGGAGCCGTTTCAATGATCGAACAAATGGAAGTTGCTGGGGTGAAGCCCAATTCTGTTAGCTTCAATTGCTTGATCAGCAAGGTATGCGACATGAAGAAGATGGAGAGTGCGGAGTATTGGGTAAAGAAGATGTCGGAGAAAGGAGTTTCAGCAAATGTGGAGACATTCAACATTTTGATTGACGGCTATGGACGCATGTGCCATTTTGATAGGTGCTTTCAGATTCTAGAACAAATGGAAAATAATGGTCTAAAACCAAATGTTGTGAGCTATGGGTCTCTGATACATTGTCTTTGCAACAATGGTAAGCTCATTGAGGCTGAATGCGTCGTTGGAGATATGGTAGCTCGAGGGATTTTGCCAAATTCACATATATTCAATATGTTAATTGACAGCAGTTGTGCAGCTGGAAAGATGAATACTGCCTTCACTTTCTTTCAAGAGATGCTGAAAAGTGAAATTGCTCCAACGGTTGTTACTTATAATGCTTTGATTAACGGGTTATGCAAAAGTGGGAAGCCAATGGAAGCGGAGAACTTGATTCCCCGGATGATAAGTAATGGCTATGCTCCTGATGTTATCACATACAACTCTCTGATCTCAGGATATTCTGGTGTAGGGAATTCCCAAAAGTGTCTTGAGTTATATGAGAAAATGAAGGCTTTGGGAATCAGGCCCACTTTAAAAACGTACCATCCATTAATTAGTGGATGTGGCAAAGAAGGAACGGCTGTTGTGGATAGACTGCTTGAGGAAATGTCAGAGATGAATTTGGCTGCCGATCGATTGGTATGTAACGAAGTTATTCGATGTTATGTCGAGCATGGAGATGTTCAGAGGGCGTTTGCTGTGTACCATGATATGGTAGACAGGGGACTTCAGCCTGACAAAATGACTTTCAATAACTTGATTAGGGGGCGATTCAAAGAAGGAACTTTGTCGTCAGTGAATGATCTTGTTAATTGCATGAAGGCCAGTAACTTGTCTCCTAAAGCAGATACTTACCACGTACTGGTAAAGGGATATTGTGATCATAAAAATTTTGCCAGGGCATATGATTGGTATAGAGAAATGATGGATGATGGTTTCTCGTTGAATGACTCCTCATGCCATGAGCTCATTGCTGGCCTCAAACAAGAGGGTAAGTTACAAGAATCCCAGATAGTTTGCTCAGAAATGAGCAACCGG
The DNA here is from genome assembly GCF_016545825.1 of Eucalyptus grandis. Lineage (NCBI taxonomy): Eukaryota > Viridiplantae > Streptophyta > Magnoliopsida > Myrtales > Myrtaceae > Eucalyptus > Eucalyptus grandis. The sequence continues at coordinate 30,514,006 of NC_052612.1, forward strand.
AATGCCAGTAATGACGAAAAAATCTCCCTGGTTGCGAAGATGTAGTCAATAATAATGAGAAAAAAATTCAGATTATGTAAGTCAAAACAGATTGGCCTCGAGTTGGAAATGAATCAAGTTGTCTGCCTCAACTTCATCTTTGGATAAATCCGCGAATCATGGTGGATTTAGTTCTGTCGATGTGTAGCTGTTTTTTCTTCTACGTACTATATTTATAAGGACAGCAGGACTTTCCCACATAAACTCACTCGATTCCCTTTGATGTCAAAGTAAATGGGATCCCCTAAGACAGATTGATGGATGATTTTCTTTCTTGATTTGTCTCCCCTCCTCCAGGGCACTAAAGTGAACATCTCTGTATATGTACTGTATATTTGGAATGAACTACTGAAACTTCAAATGTAGCTCTGTGACAGCTTACCTTTGAATTAGATTCAGTGGCGTCAGTTTAGTTTGCCTTTTGCTTTTGAAGACGTACGGTGGTATGTGAAGAAAATTGTCAAAAAAGGGGGGGCACAGCATGCGGGTGGCATATTGCAGCTGGAAACGAGGTGGGAGGATGGACGGACTTGGCTACTGTGGAAGACATATGGACTTAGCAATCAGCTACCCTAAAAGGCTGGAAGTATGTGTACCTTTGTAGTCTCAAGGTAATCAAAACAGGTCACCCTCGCTAGTTTTTCCTAGTTTATTCCATTGCAATGCTCTGTTGAAAGGTTTTTTTTACTGCCTTTTTGGAGAGATCTGGTATGTCTTGTTCCAGAAAATTAGTTTCTAGAAAAACAAATTGCTTTATTTGCTTGTGTTCTTGTCCTGTGTCAATTTATGCTCTCTCTTTCAGTTGTGTGTTCTTTTCTGAAGAAAAGAAAGATACTTCATGGAATTTCACTTTTTCCTGAATAGTTGAAAAATGAGCTGCCCAGTACTGCAGATCTTTTCAGGAAGATGGTCGTGGAAATATATTAAATGAGGCCAGATTTTCCTCCCCCATGCTTGTGGTAAAAGGAACATTACAACATAAGACAAACATTCAAGGCTTACAGCTATCAGCATTGGTCTTGTGGTCCTGCAGATCTTTTCAGGAAGATGGTCATGGAAATATTTTAAGTAAGGCCAGATTTTCCTCTCCTATGTTCGTGGTAAAATGAACATTACGATATAAGACAAACATTCAAGGCTTACAGCTATCAGCGTTGGTCTTGTGGCCCTGCAAATCTTTTCAGGACGATGGTCATAGACATATCTAAATAAGGCGAGATTTCCTTCCCTAAGTTTGTGGTAAGATGAACATTACCACATAAGACAAAATGGAACTATTCATTAATTGACATCATTTTTGGAATTTCTGCTGCACAAAATCACTCCGTAAAAGGCGCATGCTATTTACAGCCTCACCCGTTTCCCTCTTCTCGAAGAGCGCTTATCTATTGTGAGCTTATATATAGCATCAATGTTGCGAATTTTGCCATAGAGATTGCAATTCTTCGTGAGTTAGAGTCTAAGGGACGAACTGTGCCTGCTGGTCGGACATGGCGACCTTCGGTCCGTGTTTTGCTGCTGTTCTCAGTGTCGTGAGCTTTCTCCTCATCGCCTCCGCGGTCCCTCTCGATGTCTCCTACGATGAAAGGGGGATCAAACTCAACGGTCAAAGCAGGATAATCATTTCCGGTTCTATTCATTACCCTCGTAGCACTCCTGAGGTATTTTTCGAGATGTTTATGATAGTTTGCTAAATCGAATTGGGACGGAGTCATGAATTTTTGCAATGTTTTATTTTGTCAGATGTGGGGTGATCTCATTATAAAAGCAAAAGCGGGTGGCCTCAATGCCATTGAGACTTACGTTTTTTGGAATGCCCACGAGCCATTGTACCGTCAGGTATTTAAACAATTTTTCAATATATATATATATATATTTTGTCTTTGGAGGAACAGAACTGCGGCCAAACAGCCGCGTCATAAATCCTCAGGTGACACTTAAGTAGGAGGACCCACCAGCCCTGAGTCACACTTAATACACCTAGCACCTCCCTTGGGTTTTGAACCATTCACATTTTCGTTGAGGATCAGTAGAGTCTTATTCAGTGGAGCCACTGCGGCCGGTGGTTTCAAAATATTTTATTATGTCCTACTAATTTAGTCATTATTTATTGTAAAATGTTGCTCTAGATTGCAAATTTAAATCTGGTTTTATGTTGGGGTGTTTTATTTGTTTAGTATGACTTCGAAGGAAATAAAGATCTAGTCCGGTTTATCAAAACCATAGAAGACGCGGGGCTCTATGCCATTCTTCGGATTGGCCCATATGTATGTGCGGAGTGGAATTATGGGTAATTATGTTATAATTTTTCAAATTCTCCATTAATTTTTATGAATTGGTGTTGCCTTATATTTCCTTTGGTGAGCATTTAATTATTTTTTCCCCTTATGATTTTATATTCAGAGGGTTTCCCGTATGGCTGCACAACTTGCCTGGTGTAGAGGTGAGAACAAACAATACCGTTTATCAGGTAATATTATTTTTATGCAATTTGTAGCTTTAATTTCTTAATTTTAACATCTCTAGTTTGAATTTGTGATGGATTGTTTATTTTTTGTATTGTAACAGAATGAGATGAAAACGTTTGTCACATTGATAGTAGACATGATGCAAAAGCATGGTCTTTTTGCTATCCAAGGTGGCCCAATAATCGTTGCTCAGGTATGTAAATCAATTTCGTACTTTTTTTTTTATAAAAAAATTGGCTTTTATTGAAGTGGTTTAATTATTGTTTAGCTTCTAACTTGTCAGAATAATTAAATCGATTATGTGTTAATTAATATTTTGGCTTTTGTTATGTTTAATATTTACTTTGAAGTTTGAATAAACACTTTATGTGTGAAAAAAAAAATTGAAGATAAAAATTTTTAAATTAAGTATTTGACAATTTAAATTTCGTTCCAATGCATAGTATCAAAGTGGCTATGAGAATCTTTCTAGTTACATGCACTAAGAAAGATTTATTTCGATTTAATGATTTGACATTTATTTTGTGATTTGATCAAGATTGAGAACGAGTACGGAAATGTGGAATGGGCTTATGGGAACAATGGGAAGTCATACATCAATTGGTGCGCACAATTGGCCGAAAGTTATGGCATCCAAGTTCCATGGATTATGTGTCAACAAAGCGATGCTCCTTCGCCAATGGTACAATAAATTATAATTGATTATCAATGTAATGTGCATTTCCTAAAGAAAAAAGATTGATTTTTGAGTTAAAGTAAGTGTTTTTCATTTATTCGTGTAGATCAATACATGTAATGGATGGTATTGTGACCAATTTTCTCCTAACAATCCAAAGAGCCCTAAATGGTGGACTGAGAACTGGTCCGGATGGTAAGGAAAATTTCTTTTTTTCTTCCAAATTTTTATATGCTCAAAATATAAATTTTAATTCGTGTTCAATTTGAAAATTAATTAGGTTCAAGGTTTGGGGCATGAAGGATCCACATAGGACTGCCGAGGATCTTGCTTTTGCTGTAGCAAGATTTTTCCAATATGGCGGATCTCTTCAGAACTATTATATGGTAATTATACATTAATCTATCACTATACTCTTTACACTTATTTTATTTTAATCTATTTACGTAACAGTTATTTTATTCCCTTTGTAGTACCATGGCGGAACGAACTTTGATAGAACAGCCGGCGGTCCCTATATCACGACATCATATGACTATGATGCACCACTTGATGAATATGGTTTTTATCTTCTTTTTTTTTTTTTTAATTTCAATTTCCAAATTGCTATAAATAAAAATAGCAATTTTTGGTCAATTTCTGTTCAATTTTTTGCTACCACTCATCGCCTTTGATAGGTAACTTGAATCAACCGAAATGGGGACATCTGAAACGGCTCCACGAACTGATCATGTCCATGGAGGAGATCCTTACGCATGGAGTGAAGAGGGATGTGGATTACGGGAACATGATGTCGGTCAGTAACTAGTTAATTAATTGAGATTTGGAATTGATCGAGCATAATCTCATCGACGTTGCTGATAATAATTACATATATATTCTCGTCGATCAGGGCACCGTGTACATGTATGAGGGGAAGCAAAGTTGTTTCCTGGGCAACGCGAACGAGAGCCAGGACTTCACCGTCAATCTCATGGGGAGTAATTACACGGTCCCGGCGTGGTCTGTTAGCATCCTCCCCAATTGCTACACCGAGGTCTACAATACCGCTAAGGTGAAACAAGACTCTTCTTTCTAATTTCCAATTTATTATTCTACTTAAGTTAGTACGATCTTAGTGTTAATGAAATCCTAAATATTGTGTAGATTAACGGCCAACAGACAGTAATGGTGAAGCTGCCGAATGAAGCCAACGATCAGACGGAGCCCTATGAACTGAAATGGGATTGGAGGCCGGAGCATCCCGAGAGCTTGCATCAAGGTGTTGCTAAGGGGAGCGTGATGACCGCAAATGAGCTTGGATCAAAAGACTGTCCACTAATGACACTAGCGACTACTTGTGGTATCTAACTAGGTAAATGTAATGACGGTTCTCGTGTATCATATGGTGTTTCGATTGCCTTTTGATATGAATTTGCACAGCAAATTAGTGACTCTCCACGAATGTTTATACAGTCTCGATTTGAGCAAGAACGATAGCCTCACCAGCAAGGCGATCACCTTACATGTCCACACCAACGGGCACATCGTTCATGCTTTTGTCAATGGGAAGCATGTCGGTGAGTCGAGCTCTCATCTATATAATCTCCATTTAATTAGGTTGACTGATGTAAAATACAGCAATCTATATCGTACACATGCTTCTTATTACCTTTTAACATTGGAATCCAATTTTATCTGGCTCAAGGGTCTCAATGGGGTACGAGCGATCTTTTGGAATTCATCATGGAGAAAGACATCAAGCTGAAGCACGGCAAAACTAACTCGATTTCTCTCCTCAGTGTCACCGTCGGTTTGCAAGTATGAAAATTCGTATTGCAAGCTTCTTTAAAAAAAAAAAAAATTAAGTTCGCTTTCTTGTTTTTTTTTTCCCATTAATGTGGCTGCTTGTGATGATATCCCAAGCAGCACTATGGGGCCAACTTCGATACGGTTAATGTTGGGATTCACGGTCCGGTGAAGCTGATCGGCAACAAAGGGCAAAGCGACGAGGTGACTGTGGACCTGTCGACCAACTCGTGGACGTACAAGGTGGGCTTGACCGGCCAGGAGGAGAAGGGCCTACAGCTGGACAACGCTCGCCACCAGCATGGATGGAAATCTTACAATCTCCCCTCGAACAGATTGTTCGTATGGTACAAGGTAAAAAGAAAGCAATGGTATTTTTCATCCAGATCCTTTGATTTATCTGCCTAAAATATGCTGATTAATTGTAAAATTTTTGCCTTGGAATCTCGACAGACGACCTTCAAGGCTCCTATGGGTAGCGACCCTGTGGTGGTGGACTTGCAAGGGCTTGGCAAAGGCACTGCTTGGGTCAATGGCCACAACATCGGCAGGTTTTGGCCGAGCTTCGTTGCTAGCGAGGATGGCTGCACCGCCACCTGCGATTACCGCGGAGCTTATAACTCCGACAAGTGTTTGACCAACTGCGGAAAACCTAGCCTAAGATGGTAAACAAACAGTAGACATCCACCCTTGTTGTTTTTAGGGTTTTGTCAAGGTTATGACTGCGGTTTTTCTGTTCTTGGGGTAGGTATCACATCCCGCGCTCCTTCCTTCAAGGCGACGGCAACAAGCTGGTACTCTTCGAGGAGTTTGGTGGCACCCCGCTCCACGTGAGGTTCCAAACCGTGACGGCCGGGACGATCTGTGCCACCACCGACGAGGGGAAGAAGCTGGAGCTGTCGTGCCAGGGTGGGCACGTCATGTCGGAAATCAAGTTCGCTAGCTTCGGCGAGCCGACTGGCGTCTGTGGGTCTTACGCGAGGGGTAGCTGCGAAGCTCCCAACACGCCCTCAGTCATCCAGAAGGTAATAAACAAATCAAAATACGCTTTTCCTAATTACTATTATCAAACTCTGAGATAAACTAATTAAGCTAAACCGGTCTTTTGCAGCAATGTCTTGGACAAGAAAGCTGTACACTTGATGTTTCGGAGAACACATTCAGACCGACCGAGTGCCACCTGAATGTTTATAGACTCGCTGTCGAAGCTACCTGCGATTCTCCATAGATTTTATTTTTTGGTTTCCTTTTAGAGAATGCTTTTTAGGATATTCAGCTTTTCTTTTAATTGGGTACAAGGGGTTTTACATGTTTCATGTTTCTTTAACCTCTTTGGCTAGGATGTTTAACTTGTTTCATTCCCTTGGAATTATATAGCTCTGAATACTACTTATCATTCATTAGGTACACCTTTCAATTTTCAACTCCACTCCTCCATTGTGAATTTCTTATTAAATGATCTGACAATTTATGGGGCTTCTATCTCGTCATTATGTATGCATACAATAAGTAGAAACGATTTATAGAGGAAAAGAAAAGAAAATGCATTTAGGGCAATTTTTTTTAGAAAAAGTATTTATTATTCTGGTTTTCATTTCTTCCCAGTTTAAGGAAACAAAGAAAATTTTCGAGCTTCCCTCTTTTAATTTAGAAGTAGAATTAAAGTGGACTAAGTATGATTAAGTTGCATCATTGTGATTGTATTTTCCACAAAAATCTGGTGTAATTGGAAAATTTGTCTACAAATTGAGATCGATTGCTTCCATAGTATGGAGGGAATCGTGTTTGAATATCTTGCACGTTCTTGATGATCAATTGCGGTAAGAGGTGCTTGAATTGTCTTGGTTTGAATCTGAAAGAGATTCTCGCAAGAATGTGGTGGAAGATCACTGGACTTCAATTGAAGGAGAAGGGTTTACTTTTGAATACACAAGCTTAGCTTGTATTATTTAAGCTTCATGTAATTTTATTTTTACACAACCCTTGTCCATTATCATTAATTTGAAATATTTATTAATTTTCAAACTATAATTACGCTGTTAATATTTTGAAGTGGGTTGTGTAACAACTATATTGCACGGAACATGGACCCATTTAAATGTTCATGAAGTGGGTGACACTCTAGTAAAGTTAGACTCATATCTCAGCATTTAGTTATTATCTTTTGTGAACAGTGGTTTTTATTATTAAAATATTATTAGTTAATGATTAAGTTAAATTAATAAAGGAAATAAATCGAGTAAAATAATCCAAGTATTGTAGAATGGGGGCTATTTTGTAATTTCAAAAGTTAGAGGTCTCCTATTCTAAAACAGAAAGTTTTGGGGACTGTATAAAAGTCAAGGTTGCTTATCGTGGTAGGCTCTTAGGTAATTGTAATTATGCAATTAAATGTCTAAATCTAAAAAATTTACCCAACTAATTAAAGTTTGGACTTAATTGAAGAAGTATTTTGAAAAGGTGGTTGTTTCAGTAATAATATAAGAATCCGGGACATGTATATAGTGTTAATAAGACAGTCATATGGACCAAATAGAAAATAAATCGCCTGAGCTAATTAATTTGACTAGTAGAGGTAGATTAAGAGAAAATTAACATAAATAGTCAACTTTTGAATTGAGAAATTATAGAATTAATTTTGTAATTTTGTTAAGCTTGAATTTTATAAAATTGATTTGGATATGATGTTAAGAGTGAATATACAGTCTTGCTATACTCTTGGTGATTTTTTTTTTTGGTCGAAATACTCTTGGTAATTGAACTCTAAACATTTTGGGTATAAAATCAATTTATCGTAAAAGTGTCTTTTGTGTAATGGATCTTGTAGCTCATCATACATTTTAGTGATGATGGCAACTTGGGAACGATCATAAACTCATGTGATGTAATAGTGTTGTGGGTTTTTAAATTAAATCATGATTAATTTATGAATAAAGAGTTGGTTTATTATAAATGATAATTAACTGATGCTTGGTTTCTTCTGTTAATATGATAAATGACAAGAGTTTGATGTGATATTATTTACACTATAATTACATGGCAGATGACGCTATGTATTGAATGATGAGTGTTTTATGAATAAGAGTTTGTGGGTTTGTAGATAATGATAAATTGATATTTGAATTCTATTTTTTTATATGGAAAATGTCAGGAGATCATTATGATGTTACTTGTAGATGCGGTCATATATATATATATGGTAATTGTTATGTTATAATGATTTGCATGTAAATGAGGTCATGTGATAAAGACCTTTGCCCAACCTATTTGTCAATGAGTGAACTCCCTTGTATGAGTATAGAGTCCCAAACACCCTCGAGATGGAACTAAGTGTACTCAAGTGCCAAAATCAAAGTAAAATGGATCTACTAAGTGTCAACGGCAAGAAATTCTAGCCAAAATGACAATGTGGTGTTTTTTTGGTGAGGCAGGTGCAAAACAATGTTGTTTTGTATGCTAACATGGCAAAGATAAGTTGAAAACGACGTCATTTTACATTGGATTTGAATTTTAATATTAATATCAATATTAATGTTAATTTAATTTAATTTAATTTAAAACTAATTTATTCAATTCATAAAATTGAATAGAATAAATAATGAGCGACTTGAAATATCTCTTAGTATCTTCACATCGTTAAGAAATTAGATTCTATCCTCTCTAGTGTGCAAACACTGTAATGTCACTATAGGTGGACAATATCAAATGGTGGATTTGCTTTTGCTAATTATGTACGACTTCGATGTTATTTTGGGAATGGATTGGCTTCACAAACAACAAGCTAAAGTGGATTGTTATTGGAAAACAATCCAATTTAATCCACTTAATCATTCTAGTTTTGAATTCTTTGGAAATGGGGCAAATCCTTCAACGCTACTCATTTTTGCAATGGACATGTATCGTCTTCTTGACAATGGTTGTTAAGGATACTTAGCAATTCTGGCGGATCAATCAAAGGAAGAAGCAAAGCTTGAAGAGATCCCTATAGTTCAAGATTTCCCAATGTATTTCCAAAAGATTTACCTAGGTTGCCGCTAGAGCATGAAGTTGAATTTGTTAATGAATTAGCTCATAAAATGGAACATGTTTCTAAGACCCCTTATCGGATGGCATTAGTAGAGTTGAATGATTTAAAGTGCAAATGTAAGAATTACTAAACAAAGGATTTATTCAACCTAGTGCATCGCCCTAGGGTGCATTGGTCTTATTTATGAAGAAAAAAATGGGTCCATGCACTTTTGCATTGATCATTAGCAATTGAATTAAGTTATGATCAAGAATAAAGATCCACTATCAAGGATCGATGATCTATTTGATCAGCTTCAAAGGATGTCGGCATTCTCCAAGATCGTTTTAAGATCGAGGTATCATCAATTGCAAATTAAGAAGGAAGATATTCCCAAAATAGCTTCTTGAACTTGGTATGGACATTGTGAGTTCTTAGTTATGCATCTCGGTTTAACTAACACACTAGCAATATTCATGGATATGATGAATAGAGTGTTCCAACTGTTTTTGGATTAATTCGTGATAGTATTCATTGATAATATCCTTATATACTCAAGGGAACAAGAAGATAATGAACAACATCTAAGACTTGTGCTTCAAACACTTCATGAGCACCAATTATATGCAAAGTTTAGCAGATGTGCGCTATGATTGAATCGTGTAGTATTTTTGCGTCATGTAGTAACAGGTGAAAGGATATATGTGGACCCAACAAAAGTTGAATCGATAATAAATTAGCCAAGACTGACGACTGTGACAGAAGTTCAAAGTTTCTTGGGTTTAGTTGGATATTATCAAAGATTCATGGAATGTTTTTCTCATCTCACGGCATCATTGACTCAATTAATGAGGAAGGATGTGAAATTTGAATGGTCGGATAGTGCAAACAAAACTTTGAGGAGCTTAAGAGAAGATTAACTTCGGCTTCGATCTTGACGATACCATCAAGATTTGGAGATTTTGTAATTTATAGTGACGCATCTCATAAGGGACTTGGGTGTGTCTTGATGCAACATGAAAGGGTAGTTGCTTACTTATCAAGACAGTTGAAGCCATATGAATTGAATTATTCGACTTAGAACTTGCCGCTATTGTATTCGTATTGAAGATTTGAAGCCGTTATTTATTAGGGGGAAGTTTTGAAGGTGTCACCGATGGAAGGGATATCGCAATTTGGAAAGAATGACAAACTAAGTTCAAGGTTTATAAGGCTATTCGAGATTCTTGAAAAGATCGGTGACTTGGCCTATTGATTAGCACTATCACTCAAACTTTCCAATGTTTACAATATTTTTAATGTGTCTATATTGAGGAAATATGAGTCAAACCCTACACATATACTAGATTTTGAGACGATCAAGGTAGACGAGAGAGTAACTTTTGTGGAGAAACTTGTACAAATCTTGAAACAAAGGGAAAAAAGTCCTTAGAAACAATACCATTCCCTTAGTTAAGGTCATGTGACAATAGCACAATATGAAAGAGACAATTGAGAAAGTGAAGAGAATATGAGATGCAAATATCCTCATCTCTTCGAGTGATTATGTAATTTCGAGGACTAAATTTCTTGAGGGGGAAGAGTTGTGATATTTGGAATTTTATACATGTAATTATGTGAAATTTAGGATTTTTGGTATATGATAATGATACTTAGATTATAAAACTAAGTATTGTTTGCCTTAATATTCGAACGAATATGTAGAAGTTTTAGTGAATCGTAAATTTCATGAGTTGTGATAAATAATTTTTCCGTAAACGTAAATCGTCCCAAGTTCGACGTGTAAATTGAATTATGTGTGTATCAATAATAGAACGATATTAATTCAATGATTGTCATCTTAATAGTTGATGGGTGATATAATTGTGTAAATATTGATTAATTAATAATAGTAGTGATCTACTTACATTAATGATATTGAAAGAAGAATGATTAAGTTTTCCTATTATATTTTACTTACAAAATTTCAATTAAAATTAGTAACATCTAATTGTTCTTGAAATAGGGTTTAGATGGCCAAGTGTCTCCTTAAGAAAAAGTCTCACTGTTAAGCTTGAGACCTAAAGATTAAGTTATGATTTCCCCAAAATGAGTCATTGCTTATTGCCTCTTCTTTAGTCATGTCATAGACTTTGCCTTGTATTTATGTAACATCGTGTTGGTCATTTGCATGCATAGTTACACCTAACAAATGAAGACCCACTTTTATTTTAGTAAAAATCTTAATAAAACATCTTTTATTTGGCCTTATAACCCTTTTGATATATGCAAAAATCTCAAGAAAATTTGCATTATTATCCTCATCTTCAATCTCAATTTGTGAGCTAAAATCTCCAATGTGAGAACTAGAAGGTGGTGACGGTTAATTGGTGGTTTGCAGTTCGCCTTTGTTTGAGGTAAATAAAGTTTCTAGGCATTAAGTTGGTTCGATCTCCTTTAAATTTTAATTTGGTTGGTTGATTGAATAAACTTTGATGTGCATGTTATGGGTATGGTGGTTATTGAATAACATTGATGACATCTTACATGTTTATTCTCCTAGAATTTATCTAGATTGAATATGTTTTCGTTCTATTTCATTCTAAATAGTCAGAATCTATTTGTTTTATCATATATATCTTGACAACCTTTTGCATGTTTATTCTGCTTTGTTCTGCTAGTCAAAACATGTTCATTCTACTTTATTTTATATCATCTTGAATAGTCAGAATCTGTTTGTTCTGTTATTCTGCTTCGTTTTATTAGTCAAAATTTTATTCATTCTGCTTTGTTCTATTTTGTTTTGAATAATCATGATCTGTTCGTTCTACCATATTTGCCTTGACAACCTCTTGCATATTTATGCTACCATAAATTATTTAGTCAAAACATGTTCATTTTGCTTCGTTTTGCTAGTCAAAATATGTTCATTCTTCTTCTTTTTGTTTCATTTTTAATAGCTGAAATCTATTCAATTTACTATATTTGTCTCTATGACTTGCATATTTGTTTTGCCTCGTTCTACTATAATTTTTTCTAGTTGGAATCTATTTATTCTGCTTGTTTTTGTTAGAATTTCTTAGGTTAGAATCTATATATTCGTTTAAGCAGAATTTACTATGTTTGAATTTGTCTATTCGCTCTACAAGATTTTATTAAATTTGAGTCTATCCATTTGTGAATCTACCCCTCTACTTATTTGGTTGAATTTGTTCATCTATTGAATTAGTCAACTTGTGAATCTATTCATTAATAAATCTGTCTAATTGTTGATTTTGTCTATTGCTAAATTTGTCCATTCGTAAATTTATTTATGGTTGAATCCATTCTTTTGTTCTATAAACTTTTATCAATTTAGAATTTACCTTTTTAATGGTTCGGACTTTGACAACCAGAACGTATTCATTTGTTCAGACTTAGATTTCTCACATTTGCATGCTCAGACTTTATGTCCAGAATATACTTATTTGTTTAGACTTAGAATATACCCATTTGATTGACTAGATTTTAATAACTAGAGCCTGCTCAACGTCTAGACTCAGTATGTACTCATTTGGATGTCCAGACTTTAACAATCAAAATGTGACTATATGTTATTTCACATGCAATTATTTGGCTAATGCATTAAATTAAGTTGAGAAATGTATGCTATGCCAGTAAGTATGTGTATATCATGGCTTGAATAGGATTAATGTGATTCTTTCATACATAGAGTGATGCGTGATAATGTCTCGTGGTGGAAGTTTGTAGAATAGTCCTAGTTGTTGGGATGCCCTAAGGAGTGTTTTCAGGATGCCTCATGAGTCAATATGTTCCTATAATAGGGATGTCGTCTGGTTGAAATTTACATAATGCTTCGAAATTGAGATGTCCCAGTGGTTGAGATGCCCCTAGAGAGTTTGGGATGAGGAAATAATAATAAATAAAATGCATTGTCATGTGTAGAATTAAACATTGCTTAAATTGTTTAGTTGTTCGAAACATGGTGTATATATGCATAAGTCTGGATGGACATATTGTTGGATGACAAGTTTCGTGGTAAATGAAAAAGGGAAAGATAAAGTTTAATCATATTTTTATCGCACCAACTAGATTATTGTACTCATTTTGTGTATACTAAGTGAAGTGAGAAGAGGATTCTTTTAATTTAAAACTAGAAATTTCATTTATTGGGTTTCGGCTTATTCTTTTATCTTTTCAAACATATAGGTTGGATACTCCACAATCTTTGCACTATGAAGTTCATATGTGTTATGAAGGTCTTTGTGAAAATATGTTGAAGTTATCGATTCATGGTTTTGGTCTAGACATTTATACAGGCAGACTTCTGGAGTATGGTATGGAGATAGGTCTCCCCAACTCCTATCCAAAATTTTGTATTATGCTAGTAATATAGTAGAGTTACGAACTTTAATGTGGTATAAATAAAAGAAGTATCAGTACGATATCTATATTTATACGGCTTTATTTTTAAAAAAAAATGGATTTGGAAAATATTGTTTACACTTCTGCATGCTAAACTAGAATATAGAAACACGTGTCATGGGTGACATTTTGGGCGTCCCCATGCGTTGGTGGTGACAGTGCATCATTAGTCAAGATGAGTCCTACCGATGACAAGTGAGGAATATATACTCACCTATGTTTGCGCATCATGAGATTAGTATGTTCATCTGTATGCATTAAGTGTTAAGCTAAATGTTAGCTCATGACATCTATTTTATACATTGCACACAAGATTATAATCACTTATATATAATGTGCGAAGTACACCTTAAATGAACTTAACTAATATGCTTGGAAAGTGTAAGTGAATACTTGTTGTTTAAAGTTACTCTCTTATTAATGATGTGAGCAAGCGATGAAAAAATTTGGTATAGTTGGTCAATGCTAAGATAGCTTTTATGAATATGTTAGTATGATATATGGGACATTGACATGTTTGTGAATCTATGTTATGATGCATGCTCACAAAAGACAACATGTTTATCAAGTTATATTTGAATTGTGTCACAAACTCTTGAATAATGAAGAGTATATGTAAGTATTCATCAAGTGATTGAATTATTCTATGAGCATATAAACAATAAAGGAATAAGTTTAGTACATATTGTACCATTGCTAAATGAGTGACCGGTACTTTCAAGGTTCAAATTGTATGAAAATTCAAGTCGTGACAGGCATAACACTATACTGTGCCCCCATGTGTCACTTGTTGTCAATGACACCTCCGACGAAACCATTGTTGACTAATACACGGCAACCACCCCTAGATTCAACAACTACCGCTTTTTCACATTTCTCTACTATGTCCTTGTGCTCAAACCCCCCTCTCTCTTCCACGTCTCTCGCCGGTGCCCTCTCCTCTTTTTGCTTGATGATGTCCATGATTGTAAATTAGCATTGATCCAACCCCGCAAAAGCCCTTAAAGTAAGTATGAGGGTTCGAATGACCTCTAGGTTGCAATGTTATTAGGGGTGATCAGGTCCAGGGTGGGTAGGGTCTAGATCTGGACCCCGAACCCGACCCTATTATAACCGATTCCTCTTTTCTAGACCCTATACCCGACCCTATTTGTATTTGATCCTGTACCCGACCCACCCTGTTTTTCCAATCCAGTTTTAGGTCAACCCTATTTCTACTAGAACTTGTTTTGCAATCTCCTGATATCCTATACAACTTCGAATTTTATATTAAAAGTGAGAACATAAGTAATCCTCCTAATTTATATTGAAATATTAAGCACTGGTAATAAATTAATACATTAACTTTTTTGACTAAATGAAAAATTAAGGATCCATCGGGCTAATTATAATAAATAAATAAGGCACAAAAGATAAATTAAGTGAACCAATCCATGTGATACACAAGAATTTGGTGACGACAAACACCATTCGTCCGTTAGACGATGCGAAAGGGAGCCGGTGAGGGAGGAAAGCAAGTGAGGAAAAGGAATGACAAATGAGGAGTGCCGTGCATATTTGAGAGAGCCAAGAGGAAAAATATTGTGTGATTGCAAAAGTAAGAATAGAAATCAAGAGAAAAAAAAAAGGGTTTTGGACCTTTACTTACAAAACCAATCTGGAAACCGGTTCCAAAACCGGTCTAGGAACCGGTTTCCGGGTGAGTAATCACCGGAACCTGTTTCCAGACCGGTTTAAACCAGTTCTGAATTTGGGGAACCAATTACCAGACTGGTTTCAATGGGAACCGGTTCCCAACCCTATTTTCCGGATGGGCCGGTCCGGGAACCAGGTATACCTAGTTCAATTGCACATCCCTAAATGTTATGGCTTGGGGTTGGAAGTAAGGAGGAGCGTTGTCGATGGCTTAGGTTGTGATCGAGAAAGAGAAGTAAATGTAACCAAACGGACGTAAGGGAGAAGAGGGATGCTCATGCTACGATGATAGAGGTGATTGATCAAAGCATGATGCATGCAATAGTGACAGTATGTAAAAGCAGGGGATGGTGGCCGCATCCGATGGTGGGCTCAACATAGGGTTAAGGTCGATGCGGAGTATATCTGAAATTTTGATGCGTCAAGAGAGTTTGATAATTGTACTAGAAGACAGTAAAACAAATGACATTTTCTTTTATGTACCTCTTTGCTTTTCTTGATTGAGAAAAAAAAAAGTTAAACATAACTTGATGAAGGAGGGAGAGTGAGATCCTATTATAGGGAGACGGATGGAAAATCGTTAAAAGTGAGTTTTTAATCTAAAGGGTGCTTTGACCACCATGTATAAAATGGATAGTTTTAACAATAAAGAGGTGAATTTCGACCCAAAAAAAAATATAATAATAAAGAGGTGGTAATAGCACCTCTCATAATAACATCTTCTTTAGAGTGTCGCTAAACCCAACATTATTTCTAAAGTTACTTAAAATATGAAGCATAATTACGTAGACACCTTGAACTTTAATATCATTGCACAATAAACATGAACTTTGAAAAAGTTGTAGATCATCCTTTGAACTTTGATACCTTGCGCAATGACCCCTAAACTTTGAAAAGTTATCAATTTCTATTTTTATTACAGCTGCTAACATTTTTCATCTATTCAACTATTTAGTATTGTTCGAAAATAGACTAACTCATTTTTTTAATAAAATAAATCTTAATAAATGTTCATAATTTCATGAATAATGTATCATCCTGTATATGCTTAACTTCATTAAAAATGTAATAACGGATGTTTTGGTCAAGCAAACAAGTCATCCCAATTTTAGGTAACGCTTAATGATCTTATTGATAGAATAGCTAACATTTGCGACCTAAATGAAAACATGGAGAGCAGTAATTCACAACAGTTCAAAGTCTGAGACTGTTATGCAATAGTGTCAAAGTAAACGGGGCGATCGATAAATTCTCAAAAACTGTGGGGCTACCGTCCAAAATGATGCCAAAGTTCAAAGGGGGTTTCCGAGCAATTATCTCAAAATCTTTTCATTCTCAAGCCGTTCAAAAGCTGAAATTTTATTTTTGCCAAGTGAATGAAAAACCCAGAAAAGAGCTCTGTCCTGAAATTGGCGGGTCGATTCCAAATGGGCTCAAATACCGGTTCATCACCCGGCCCGGAGGGACCCCCAAAAGCTACAGAACATCTCAGAGCAGGGTGCTGTTGACATTCCTTCCACTGGTACTTCTTAATGCTGTCGGTACTCCAAGGTAATCCCTTCTTTCCTTAATCATGTTATTGTTTCCTGGGACCAACTCTTCATCTTTAGCAGATAAATAGCAGATAAATAATTTTTCAAGTCTTTCAACACTGGGATGTTATTTAAGTTACAAGAAGAGTTCTAATTGTTTTTCTTCGAAATTCATGAAATTGGGTGACCAAAGTTTGGCTGGCTTCAGTTGGCTTCCTGCCAGTCTCATGGTCCATATTGTTCTATTTCTAGCAGATCGCTTCATTTAATGGGCTTCTGGATTCTGCTCGAGATTGTCATGTCATTCCACCGATCAAAACCGACCTTCATCGGGCTTTTAGAAGCAGCAGTAAGGGTGAATGGATTGATCGTCACCGAGAAACTCAGATATTTGCATTGAGGTTAAAGCAGCCAACAAAGTGCCCAGAAGGCCTGCATTCAGGTTCGAAGATAGGTAGGGGAATGGGACTGGGTGTTGGTCGGTTTGATTAATTGACTTCATTAGTGGTTTAAATTCTGCAAATGCATGACTGTTGCCTTCCGTGTATTATTCTTTAATTAATCAAGGACGGCTGGACTTCCCTACATAAATCGACTGGCTTTCTTGTGATGTTTAAGTAAATCAAGATCCCATAGCGAAAGGATTGATAGATGACCCATGTTCTTGATTTGTGTTCGGTTCTTTAGAGCACAAAACATGTGAACATCTCTGGTAAAGATTGTTAGTTGCTTCAGAAAAGTGGAATTTAAACGTACCCGGAGGGTTTCCCCAGGAGGATTTTGACCCTCCGGTAGAGCAACCCGAGAGCTTGTGCATGGGGCGTCACCCAGCTCTTGGCAAATTTTTCGCACCAACAAAAGGCCGAACAGCATTCCCTCACGCATTCGCCCCAAAAATAGGTTTCTCAATTCGCTAATCGCACCACCATGATCAAGCTGGTTAAGGATTGATGAGATCATTTTGATGTCGTTCCATGGGGCATTGCTGATCGAGGCAGGCCATTGAAAAAGAGGACTATTGAAACTGCTGGTACTACTCGAACGCATCTGAAACTGCACTGCCCTGGTTGTAGGTGCAGAGAAGCCGAAACCGGACGATGGTAAGTACCCCAACCAAGAATCGACGGACAACATGAAAACGTGGAGGTTCACACGCACAGAATGAACGATCACACACGGTCCGACATTTTCAGATCGGTGATGGTAGAGAACCCGAGGTATATAGAGGGCTCTAAACCTATGTTTCACCATTAAAGCTACCCCCTCTTTCTTCTACTGCCGCTCTGCTAATCAGACGGAAATGTGGTCCTACCTGCCAATTCAACAACCAACCTACCTGCCAATTCATGTGGTCCTAATACAATTGACCCGAAACCAAACCATGAATCGCCATCTAGTTATTTTTTGTCCCCAGTTAATTACACCCCTCACCGTAACAAAACAGGCGGTCGAACCAGAAGGCCGGGCCAAGATCACAGAGCCGGAAAGGCATTAGGATCTTGGAAAGACACAATACGGCGCAGTGCCATCCACACAACTTAGAAAGATCCAACCTTGGAGGAGATGAAACTTCCAATTCGTACCGCAGAGAACGTTTTCAGGGTCTGTAAAGAAGGCGTTGACTCGTGCATTGCTGGACTCAGGAATAACATCGTCATTCTCACCAATTCACAACTGCACAATCAAATCCCTCTTCTCTCCGAGACATCCCCTAAAACCAGAAGGGGTAACACTCTAATGGCCTGCGCTAATGCCTGACATTCGAAACGAAATCGACACAGAGAAAGGCAACAATCTTGAAATGCCAGAAGGAAAATCCCGTATTCATGTCGTCTGCACTGAACCGCAGTTCCAATTCCATCTCAATTTATTAAGCACAAGTCGGAACGAAAAGCTCTATCGAACTCAAAACCCAACAAGATCCTCACCTCTCTCGACACCAGCCAAATCTAAAGGCAAAAGAAAATGGAACCTTGAAAGCATCTACAGAACTTTGAGCATATCCTCGGCACTGCTGAAGGTGAAGGCCCCGCCTTCCTCCAGGTTGAGCACCTTCACGACGCCGTCCTCCGCGAGCAGCGCGTACCGCCGCGACCGCACCCCGAGCCCGATGGGCTTGTCGCTCAGGTCGAGCTCGCACCCGATCGCCCTGGTGAAGTCCCCGTTCCCATCCGACAGCAGCAGGACCTCGTCGCCGATCCCCAGGTTCTCCTTCCACGCCCGCATCACGAAGGCGTCGTTCACCGAGACGCAGGCGATGGTGTCCACCCCCTTCGCCTTCAGCTCCCCGGCCTTCTCCACGAACCCGGGGAGGTGCTTCTGGGAGCAGGTCGGGGTGAAGGCCCCCGGGACGGCGAAGAGGATCGACTTCTTCCCGGCGGTGAGGGCGGAGACGGTGGTGGTCTGGAGCTCGCCGGCGGGGTCGAAGTAGGAGAGGGTGGCGTCCGGGAGCTTGTCGCCAACGGAGATGGAGGCGCGGGCGGGGGTGGCGGCGGTGGAGAGGCGGAGGGGCTTGCCGGGGCGGCGGGGACGGCGACGGCGAGGGAGGAGCGGGGGGACGGCGAGGGAGGTGAAGGAGAGGGATTTGCGAGGGAGAAGGGCGGCGGCGGCGGCGGCGGTTTTGGTGGCGGAGGTGGTGGTGAGGAGTCTGGAGATGGAGAGAGAAGCTGCCATCGCTGCTGCTAGAGAGAGAGAGAGACAAGGGCTGCGAGGATGTGGGAAGGGGCGTTGGGGCGACGGGGAGATATGGCACAATTCTTCTTTGTTCTAAAAATATAAAATATAAACTTTTTATTTTTTTTTTTGTCTTTCTCATTTTTATTTTGCAAATTTTCATTAGGGCGGACATGACGATGAGGAATGGGGAGGAAGATCTCTACAGCCAGGAGGGACACGTGGGCCGCTCCTGAGCCTTCTCATGTCGACAACTCTCCTTCTTTTTTGTTACCTGGGCTTCTCCGAAACCGAAACTATAGACACCCACACCTGAAGGGTGATGGTATTCAGTCGTGAAAAAATTTCCTAAATTTTAATTCAATTATAATAAATCCATGAATTTTAAATTTTTCAATACGATCCTCGAATTTTTATTCAATGCAATTTTCGATGTTCAATTTAATCGCTAGATTAAATAATCCATCGATTATATTGAATCCAGAGATATAATATTTCAAGAATTAGATGGAATATTTATCAAAAATTCAAGAGTCATATTAAATAAATTAAAAGTTCAGGCGGGCTAAAAGTTGAAGGATCAAATTGAACAACTTATGAGTTGAGGAGACTATATTATAGATCAAATTAAAGTTCGGAAAGTATATGTATAATTATTCTACAAATATTCCTTTTTAAGATTCCACCTCCTTTCTTCTTTTGGCTGTACTCACTTTTTTTTGGTTTGTCTGGCTCTTCAGCCGCTTGTGCTTTGGATGCCACCAAAGGGCCTGAAGAAAAATCTGTCATCCCCCGTCGAAAAGCCCGTTCGACTGATGCCACGTACCGAGAAATTTCAAACCCTTTGCGCGACGGAGACTTCGTAAATCTCCACACCAGTTACAAGCCCGAGTCGCCTTTCAACTTGTGAAAGAGGATGGCGACGTGAGACCATGGCAAGGCTTGGGGAGCCGAATATCTTCCGTCTCTTTTCTAGAAAAGATCCCTCCTGCTCCAGCTCTACTCCAGGAGGGGGCATCTTCGCCTCCCGTCCTCTCTTTCGAATCCAGTTCTCCTTTCAATTATCATAAACCGAATGCACGCGATCCGTGAGATCCCGGACTCTATGTGCAACCCACGTGACCCAACGCCGTGCATTAAATTTATGTGTCTTAGATGTGTCTAGTAATCGATCGTGACACATTTGGTCTTTTCTACGAAATGTCTCTTCAATAGCACTCCCGAACCATTGGGAGGGAGAAAAAAGGGAAAAGAAAGAGCTTGATTATCTTTTCACCGCATTGATCAAATAAAGATAAATTCTTGTTCATTCGAAATGCTCGTAGCTAATTTTTGTCCACATTGCATTTATCACTAATTAAGGTAACCATTTCCATCAAGTTTTGAGCACGAGTCGTGAACGTTTGCACAGTATTTATGTGGCATCCATCTTGCATCAAATGGGAGAGGCTATTTTGAGCTAATCAAATATAAGACCCTTGGGTGGGTGCTTGAGTACTCCTATTTTGTCCACTTGGACCAGGCCAAATTGATATAATTTGTGCAGCCTTCTTATTATGACAAATTAGGACCCAATCAAGATAAAATTCCTTCTACCCATGGATAATCTAGTTCTTTTGATGATTATCTCATTAGTCCTAAACATATTGTACAAATACCAATTCAATTCTAAACTTTCTAATTTTACTAATGTAATATAAACATTTGCGTGAAATTTTAATATAGTTTTCTAACTAATTGCAACTATAAATTGTTGATAGTCCAATCATCACAGTTGTCCTACATAACACACTAATCAACAATTTTGCTTACAATTGGCTAGAGTGATTATAGTGGAATTTTGCATAAAGACTTAAAATTATATTGACAATAGGTTTATGATTGATTAAATAATTGTCCCTTTCTATTTTTATAACACAAGGGTATGGGTGCATAGCACCTATTACTTGGAAATCCATAAAACCTTCATAAGTTTTAAGAATTGATGAAGTCCAAATTTTAGTTTGTGCATGTGGCTAGAATTAGAGGATTCTATATGCAAACAGTGGATTTGAATAGGTAACCTTTAATTCCTAAACTATAGCTCTAGACACTTCAACCAATTACATTAATTTTGAGATTATAGACTCCTCTCCAAGAATATAGAGTACGTCTTGTCCCATTTATATCCAAAATACTACATTATGCTTGTTCCAACATAACAGGAAAGCATAAATTGGAATATGGTTTAGCCCCAGCTTTTGCGTAGAAGTAACATGAAGCACGCATTTCACCAAAATTGGAATCCATTATTTATTGCATTTCACCGAGTCCATTATTCATTGAATTATGTATTTGTTTCATAAAAAATGAACGCTTTAAAACACATTTTCCTAAATATAATTATTTATATTGTTTATAAAAATGAATAAACAGAAAATATTTTTATTATTCATAAAAATATTTATATATAAATTATTATTGATAATGAAAATATTATCTATTTATTAATTATTTTAAGTAATTATTTTAAATTTATTTTTGTTATTTATTTATCAAGAAATATTAACGTGTCTATCCTAATTTCATTTCTCGGGATTCCATGTTGCCACTTCTTTTTCATTTGTTCCTCGAAGTTAGATGCACAACTTCAGGGAGGAAGAAATGGATCTGTTCTTGCAGCCTTGAAAAGACTTTGAATCCAAAATGGTTGGATGTCCTTCTAACCAAACTCTCGTCCGCAAATCCATTTCCAAACCCCACCATCAAATCAATGTTGACCACCAGATTGTCAGATCAAATCCAGAGATGTAGCCATGGCTATGCCTTTTACCTTCCTAACAGTTTATTATATATTAAGCTAGATCTCTCCTTGTCTTCCATCGAGTTTACACCCCTTCGCACAAACCCCCTCCCCCAGGGCCCCCGCAAAAGAAAAGGGAATTTAATATTTCTCTCGTTAATAATCGTAATGAAGTCTAAAACCATACCTCGGAGATGTCATCAAGGCAAATTTTAATGGTGCCAGTTTTGAGATGGTTTACAGGTCAAATCAATAAACAAGATAGACAAACACCATGCCAATGCCAAAGCATTTAGCTCAATAGCAAAACCCATGTTTTATTCAATATGTGAAAAAAATTTATAGATGGAAGCAATAGATGAACTTAGATTTATAAGGCTTAGATGTATGATTATAGAGAAATGAAATTGTGTGATTCATATAATCACATGAAATCCGATACAAAATATGAATTATTACAAAATAATGTCTTTAGAATATCTAACAATACTTCTGACTTCCCCCTAAATTCAATGTGCATTGCACACTTAAAATTACTTAGAATCACCAAGTTTGTTTAAAATGCTTTGAAAGTTATTTTCCTTAAAATGTATTGTTATACCTATTCAATGTTTAGATGCATAAAAGTTTGGAAACTGATTTTAGTCGGTACATAGTTTTCTCTTTCAAGAACTAATTTTCCCAACTAATCAATAAGACACACAATTTTAACCAAATAAACTGAATTATCGCTCCAGAAAATTACATGATTATATTTCTTTGGCAAATTTAAGGTGACAGTCTTTTCTTCCTTGAACTTAAGGCGCCTTTCTCAATCCCATCCTTAAACTTTTAATTTGCATAATCAAGTCTTGAACTTGCATGAATTTTCTAATTTAACCCTTTCGGCAATAATATCTTTCAACATGAACTAACATGGCTGTCCAGTCATGCCAGCATACGACCTTGTAAAGAAAAAGAATACCCTTCGTGCAAAAGCCACCATGGATTGCATTATGAAATCTTGCCTTCACGGATTATTTACCATGGAATAACTTTTCCATATCTTTCTTGGAGATGGTCCGACGGCCACATCAGTTTGAATTAACTATAATCGGTGCCGAAGAGATTTGATTAGAAAATTCATGCAAATTTAAAGGTTTACTTAGAGAAATTAAAAGCTAAAGGACTTGATTGGAAAAACATGTATAATTTCAGGGCCAAAATAGTCGCAGATAAAATCGCCCTTTGAAAAGAAAATCCGTCAAGTTCGTACATTCCGCAGTTTGTCCGAACTTTCTCTGTCTTGGGTTTCCATATCACTTCCCTTCTGCACACCTCTAGCCCTTGCTACCCACCTATGTAGCACGGACATTCTCCGGAAGCCTTCGTGTCATGTCCAACACTCCGACACGTGTCCGACACGTCCGACACGCTCCGACACACGGTCAACGAGTGTCGAAAAATCTGACACGTGGTCAACTCTCTTCGACACGCTCCGACATGCGAGTCCAGAATTCCGATACGCGATTCCGACACGCACGGGGTCAATTTTAAAAATTTATAATATTTGAGGGGTCAAAATATAAATATATACAAAAGAAGTAATAAAAGAAGTAATAAAATTGCTATAAATATACATGCACGGGTCAATTTTTTTTTTCAGTTTTGTTTTTTTTTTAATTGTTTTAGTTTTTTTTTAAGTCTTTTACTATGAAAGAAGTAATAAAAAATGCTATATATGATAAATAAATAAATTTAAAAATATCATTTCAGCATTTTTCTTTAAACAAAGTTTTTTTCCTCTAAGTTTTATGTATTATTGTAACAAATTAAAATAATGAATGATATTATTTAATATTTTTCATGTAAATTAATTCTATGCTATTATTATTATTATATAAAAATATATTTAATATATAACGTGTCAGAACGTGTCGAAATTCTCTATTTTTAATAAATAACGTGTCGATGTGTCGTGTCGTGTCGCGTCGCATGTCGCGTGTCCATGTCGGTACTACATAGCTACCCACTGCAGTTCTCCCTCATTCTCTCTCTCTCTCTCTCTCTGAACCTAAGTTCGCTCTTGTGGCTAAAATCAAGTGCAACAAGGCGACGCGGATCTTCGATAGCCGCGGCAATCCTACGGTCGAGGGGGTTCATCATCGTCTTCCCTTCCATCCGTCGCTCCTCAACATGCCGCATCTGTTCCCGCTTTCGGCTTGGCCTCTTCAGCCCCGTTTGGTTCAACTTTGGGGAAATGGCTTTGTATTTCCCCAAGTATCCTTGAGTGAATGAGCATTTGGGGAATGCAAAGTGTGTTTGGGAACTCATTTTTGTGTGTATTTTGCAAAGTAATTTTGAGGTGAAAAGAAAAAGGAAAAAATAAAGGAAAAGAAAAAGGAGGAGGAGATGCAAATGCTTCAAGAATGGGGCTGGTGGTGGTGGGGAGGCGGCTAGTGGTGATGGAGAGGCGGCTAGTGGTGGTGGCACTGGCGGTGGCAGTGGAGGAAGGCGGCTCGCCTCAGGTCGCCGACCTCAGGCGACACTGGTCGCGCGACCCGGGCGACGCCGCCCGAGTCGTGCAGCCTCAAGCGACGCCGCCCGAGGTCGAGCGACCCAGCGACTCCGCCCGAGGCCGCACGACCTCGGCGACGTCGCCCGGGTCGATTTCTCTCGATCCTTCTCCGGCCTCCAGTAGCGCGCTTGAACTCGCGGCCGTCGCCATTTTCTTCCGATCGTCGCGGGTTTCGGGAAGGATTTTCTCGCCGTCGTTTTCTTGGGGTGTTGAGTGCCGCCGTCGCCGTCGGCTGCATCGCCTAGGTCGCTCGAACCTCGGGCGTGACCCTGGGCGTCGCTTGAGGTCGTGCGGCCTCAGCGACGCCACCGAGGTCGAGCGACCCAGCGACGCCGCCCGGGTGGCACAACCTGTGCGACGCCGCCCGGGTGGCACGACCAGGCAACACCCGAGGTCGCCATACCTCGGGCCACCTCGCTTGAGGTTGTGCGACCTTAGGCAAAAGCTTCCCACGGCCGATCCGGCCTCTCGGCCGAGTGCCACTCGCCGACCGAGCTTCGTGAGAAAGAAGGAAGAAGACAATGAACAAGTGTTTTTCGAGGCGAAAAGGAAAACATAATTATTAATAAGGGCAATATTGGAAAGAAAAATTTATTAAACCCTAGACTAGCATTTGAAAACGCCGAAAGCCCAAAGCAGTCCGAACTCGCTTTGAGCTTTCAAAGCATTCCAAATGCCAAATGGAGACTCGAAAAGCCGAACCAAACGCAAAAAATTTTCCCCAAGGGGCTTTGGGGGCTCAAAGCCCCTTGGGAAAGCTGAACCAAACGGGCTTTGTGTGTGATCGTGGGCGGTGATTCCTAGGCACTTTCCTTGGGGAAAAAAGTTCCGATCATGTCATCTTTGTTTTGAGCGTTCGCATTTCTTTTCTCCACATCGTTGTATCGCTCCTACGCAAGGCCGATTCATTTTTAGTGAAACATGAAAGTTTGAATCCAACTTGGAAATTGTGAACAAAGAGGGACAAATTTAAACTTGGTGACGTTATGAGAAAATATTAGGTGATCTCGGATCACCGATTCAAAGGTGATCTTGAACCAATCACGAAGTGTCACGTGCGCTATGACGAGAGGGCCTGCTTCTTACCCTAGACAAAAATATTTTTCTTTCTCCTATCATTAGACTTGCCCACACCCCCAGTGGCCACCCTTCCAGCATGGAAGGGAGAGGTGAGGGGTTCAAATCCCCACATTCTCAGGAGGAGATGGGGTGGGAACGAGTAAGTTTCAGGAGTGGGTTTCGACTTCCATGCCCCGCAAGAGGAAGGGAAAATCGAGAGTGAGTGTAGAAGAGATGAGCAGAGACCGACAAAAAAAAAAAAAAAAGACTTGCCCACACTACCCTGCACGTATTTATTTCCCTCTCTTGTATCCTCTCCTCTTCCTTCTCTGAAGAACAAAAGGGAAACGACCTTCTCTCTCTCCAGCAAAGGCGTTCTCTCTCCCTCTCCTTAATTCAAATTTTAGATCTACCTTCACTCTCAGATTTTGCTCCTTCGGCCCTCTACTCCAGCGTCCATTGCGGCTCTGGCGTCTGTGGCTGCTCTAGTGCTTGTCGCTGCTCCTGTGCTCTTTTAATGGCGGACATGTGTTTCCGCATTGAAGAGGTTGTCAAGAAGTCGAGGACAGTGACATCACGAATTTCAGGCCATGGCTGGTGGTGTTGCCGGCAAACGAGGGTGAGGACAACGAAGACAAAGGTGGTGGTGAAGGAGAGGACAAAGTTGGTGATGTTTTGAGCATGCGAAATGGAGCCTCCTAACAGGTGTTGCTTCTTTTTTCTTTTTTTGGTGAAAAGGGGCTCCTTTTGTTGTGTGGTTGAAGAGGTTTTGCTTCCATTCTATTTATGGTTTGGAGTACTTGAATTAACCACTGGTTTTCCATTTTTAATGTCCTTTGAGAACTCTTGCAGAAGAGATAGAAGACGACTGGCGGGAGACCTCGGAGTGATAGAGAATGGAACAAGAACGTAGAAGAAAAGGAAATCCTGTAGGGCATCTTCCGAGTGAGACAAAGGATTTGGAACGCTGGAGAGGTAATCGACGCCGGAGCAGAGGAATGGAGAAGCAAAATCTAAGAGCAAAAGGTAGATCCAAAATTTGAATTTAGGAGAGGGGGAGAGACGCCTTTGAGGACGTTTCCCTTTTCTTCTGCAGAGAAGGAAGGAGAAAGAATACAACAGAGGGAAATAAATGCGTGTAGGTAGTGTATGTAAGTCTAGTGATGGGGGAAAGAAAAACATGTTTTTTTTTTTTTTCAATTCGGGCAAGAAGAAGTCCCTCTGGTCATATCTTCACGTGGCACTTTATGATTAGCTCGAGATCACACTTGACAGTCGGGGACTATCAAATATTTTCTCATGAGAGAGAGGATGTGACAGGTTTTGTGTGTAACGGGGCTTGGGTCCGGAATTACATTTGGCAACTTGTCAATCCGTAAAAAATTATTCTTCTATTTTCGAAAATAAATTTGAAACAAAAATATATTTGATAAATTTTTTATTTTGGAAAACAAATTTGTTTCTTGGAATGAATTTGTTTCTAGAAATAAATTTGGAGTATAATAAAAAATTTAAAAAAGTTAATTATTTACTTTCGAGAACAATTCCAAAATTAAGTCAATCTATTTTTCTCTTTTCTCTTATTTTCTTCTTGCTTGTTCCTTCTCTGTTCTTCCACTACTATCGTCGCCGTTGTCGTCCATCACTACCAATTGCCGGTGACCGGCCGGGCAAGGTCTAACAAGCTCACTGATGGCTAGGTGAGCCTGGCCCGGGCCTCCCTTGGCCACCGACAAGCCTTGCCTGGCCAGCGAGCCTCACCTAGTTGTCGATGAGGCGTGGCACTAGCCTAGGGCCCTCGTTTGGCCAAAGCTTGAAGAATAATAATGGAAAGAAAAGAAAAAAAGGGAGGGGGAAGTGATAAAATTATTAAAAAATCAAAAGACATAAGTTTGAAATAGAAATTTTCAGGACAGTGCAAATGTCATTTTATTGGGAAAAGTGTCAAAAAAGTCATAAAACTTTTGGCTTTATGTCGATTTAGTCCTAAACATTTTTTTTGGTGTCGATTTAGTCTTAAACCATTTATGTTGTGCCAATTTAGTCATTTCCGGCCAATTTTGGCCGAATTTTATCGGGACGGACACCCCGATCGACATGGTCCGATCGGTGGTGACGTGGATAACTTTTGATAATATTTTAATTTTTGAATTTTTGAATTTTTGAATTTTTGAATTTTTGAATTTTTGAATTTTTATTTTTTTCTTCTTCCTCCAGCCGGTCGCCGAACCGACCGGAGGTGATGGCCGGCGAGGTCAAGGTCGACCTCGCCGGATCTGGCGAGGGTCGAGTCTCTCTCCCTCCCTCTCCTTCTCCGCGTCGCTCTGTAATCTCATCTCCATACGTGCCCTCTCCTCCGAGGGTTTCATCTTGTTCTTCATCTTCGTTTTCTCTACTTTTTGTCCTTCGTGATTTTCTTTGTTTCTCCTTCTTCTTTGTCTTCTTCTTTGACCTCAAGCCCTAAATTAGACGCGGTAGCTCAAGCCGGTGGAAGATGCAGCAGCAGAGGCTGAGGCAGTAGGTGATGATGTAGCAGCATCCTTCTACCCTCACCCCGGCCTCCTCGCCGCTCCCCAGGCTGCCTCCTTGCGCTGAGCTGGCAGGGCTTGCCCTTCCCAGCCATGGGCAAGGCTCGACCCTCGCCAGATCCGGTGAGGGCGAGCCTCGCCCTCTCAATGTAAGGCCACCCTTGAGGCCTGGGCGGCGAGGGTGAGCCCCGCTAGCTCGGCACGAGGTGGTGGCCTCGAGCCGGCCTCGCGCCAGCCGGTGGGGCTCACCTCGCGCCATGGGCGAGGCTCAACCTCGCCGGATCCGACGAGGGCGAGCCTTGCCACCTAGGCCTCAAGGGCGGCCTCGCGCCGAGCAAGCGAGGCTCGCCCTCACCACCTAGCACGAGACCGCCCTTGCGGCCATTGGTGAGGTGGCCGCCGAGGTCGACCTTGATCTCGCCGGCCGTTGCCTCTACCTAGTCGCCAAGCTCGGCAACCGACTAGAGGAAGAAGAGAAGAAGAAAAAAATAAAAAATATTAAAATATTATTAAAGTTGTCCACGTTAGCGCCAATCAAGTCACGTCAACCGGCCAGCGTTCAATCAGCAAAATCCAGCCAAATTGGCTGGAAAAGATTAAATTGGCACAATGTAAAAATATTTAGGACTAAATCGGTATAAAAAAAGTTTATGACTTTTTTGGCACTTTTCCCTAATTTTATTTTAGAAAAATTTTGAACAATCATCAAACGCCTTAAATTAATTAGAAATTGTTCCTGTGAATAAAATAAAAACATTAGTTTTATCAGAAATTATTTTCAAAAATATAATGCGCCTTTAATATTTGCTCAAGAGAAAAGGAGAGGATGTCAAGGTGTGTGTAGTGGGGCTCGGGTCCAAAATTACAAGAGAGGGGAATTACTTACCTAATATTTTATTAAGAGAGTCGCGATATCAGAGGGTTTGTGGGTATGGTGGGGCTAGTCCGAAAGAGGGTCAAGATGTGAGAGGGTTTGTGTGTGGTGGGGCCCAAGTTGCGCTCGGGTCCAAAATGACAAGAATGGGGGTTTACATACCTAAAGTTTTATTAACATTGCAAGCAGCATAAGATTTTCGTATGTGGTGAGGCCTAGAGATTTTCGGATGCAAAATGACAATAAAGAGGGTTTGCATACCTAAAGGGTTTTGAGACCTAAAGTTTTATTAACATCGTAGGCAGCATAAGATTTTCGTGTGTGGTGGGGTTTGGAGATTTTCAGATGCAAAATGACAATAAAGAGGGTTTGCATACAGCTGCGTTTGACAGTCGGGATAAAATTCGAAATATGATATGATTTATTCTATCTTACATTTGGTGCTCACTCAGAACAAGATAAAGTCGGATATAATTGGGATATAGACAAGATAAAATTATCCTATAAGGAGGTAGGATAAAGGTGGATAGAATTTTTAATATCCATAATATGAAAGTTATTTTTCTCGAATAACAAACTTATTAAATTAACAAAATTGAAATTATATTTCAATATAAATAATATTTGAATTCTAATTTAAGAAATAAGAAATTATTTTTAATTAATCATATTTTAATTTATATATTCAACTTTAATTCTATCTTATAATAAACATTCAATCTATAAATTAAATATATATTTATTATATATTTTAGGTATTTTTTGTATTTTAGGTATGTTAGTACAGTTTGCTATTTAATAAAATTTTATTAAAGAATGATAAAAGGGGAAAAAAGAAATAATAAAGAAAATAATATAAAAAAGAGGAAAATTAATATAAAAATAAATTAAGGAATAATGTTACAAGAGATTTTCACAATCTCCATTTATGAACATTTAGATTTATGTATAATGATATGTTGTTTATATAAAAAAAAATGTACAAATGTGAACATATCCGACTTTAATACTGCGATTAACCAAATAATGGATAAGATTAAAAAAAAAAATCCAAGGATTTCATGCCTTATCCTATCCAGCCATATTCCAATTAAACAGGACCAAACGTAGCTGAAGGGTTTTGAGACCTAAAGTTTTATTAACATCGCAGGCAGCATAAGATTTTCGTGTGTGGTGGGGCCCGGAGATTTTCGGATGCAAAATGACAATATAGAGGGTTTGCATACCTCAAGTGTTCTAAGACCTAGCAACATAAGATTTTCGTGTGTGGTGGGGCCTAGAGATTTTCGGATGTAAAATGATAATAAAGAGGGTTTGCATACTCAAGGGTTTCAAGACCAAGCAGCATAAGATTTTCGTGTGTGGTGGGGCCTGAAGATTTTTGGATGCAAAATGACAATAAAGAGGGTTTGCATACCTCAAGTGTTCAGAGACCTAGCAGCATAAGATTTTCGCGTGTGGTGGGCCTCGGAGATTTTCGGATGCAAAATGACAATAAATAGAGTTTGCATACCTCAAGGGTTTTGAGACCTAAAGTTTTATTAACGCCGCAGGCAGAGGGTTTGCATACCTCAAGGGTTCTAAGACCTAGCAACATAAGATTTTCGTGTGGTGGGGCCTGGAGATTTTTGGATGCAAAATGACAATAAAGAGGGTTCGCATACCTCAAGTGTTCTGAGACCTAGCAACATAAGATCTTCGTGTGTGGTGGGGCCTGAAGATTTTCGGATGCAAAATGACAATAAAGAGGGTTTGCATACCTCAAGTGTTCTGAGACCCAGCAACATAAGATTTTCGTGTGTGGTGGGGCCTGAAGATTAATGACAATAAAGAGGGTTTGCATACCTCAAGGGTTTTGAGACCTAAAGTTTTATTAACATCATAGGCTAAGGGTGAGCAATTCCCGGTTTCGGTTCGGTTTCGCCCTAACCTAACCTACCATCGGCATGCGTTCCTCATTTTTCAACTCAAAACCTATCCGTCGTAATCCAAGCAACCTCGAAATCTACCCCCGTCATGGTGCCAAGGCCGATTCCAGTGTTCTAACAGGCTTTTTTTTTTTTTTTTTTCTTTTTTTCATTTTCAGATTTGAACTATAACGAAGAAGGAAAGAGAAATCAAAGTTTTTATGTCCATAAATTGTCCTTTAGATGGTAGGTGAAGTGGACAGAAGTGATACAAGGATTTCCTGACTGGGAATCTTTCTGATTCTTACCTCAACAGGTTCTAGTTTGCTCATTTTGGCAAACATATTGCCATAGAACTTGGCATCTTTTTTATTGTACTCCTTGACCTTCTCCTTCAATACTTTATACTCCAGTTTCACATCCCTATTTTGACAAGGCAAATTAAATGTGTAAGCACCACATTTCCACATACACCATATTTCCACAGTATTCAAGATATCCCAGACCACAAAAGAAACATCTTAGAGAACGAAAAAGGAACAAAAAAAAATACCTATTGTTGGGATCAATTTCTAGTGCCTTCTTGATGTCAAATTTAGCCAAATCAAGATCAGCCATCTGAATGTAATACTGCGCCCTCCGAAAAAGAGTCTTCACATTCCTGCTATCCAGCTCCTGAGACAGATTCAAACATGAGAAAACATTCATGCATCACACCCAGAGCTTTTGCAATGGCAAGGAAATGCTGCAAACCTTGGTGCATAGTTTCTCAGCTTGCTTGTAATCTTAGGATTGGTACTGGTCTCATCACCAGTGTCGACACGGATACTAAGATCATCAGGGAATTCTATAGCAGAGGGAACTTCATCTTCAAATAATGGTCTCGTACGACAGAATACCTTTATGTTCCTTGAAATTAAAATCATCTTCAAATCATCATAGGAAAGGAAAATACCCATAAATTTCTGACCAAAAAACTTCGTACAACCTCAAAAAGGGAGGAATGGAAATTGAAGAGAAGAGCTGTTGAGACAAATTATTATAGTAAGAGAAGAGAGCACACAAAGAATAGAGGTATTCGATTTCTGTGCTTCCATTAGAGAGTAACCAATTGAACTATAGTCCCTCAGCAACTAACTAACAAATAGCCCAACTACTAAACTGAACAGTTAATTAACGTGTGTGCACCTCCTGCACTCATAGCCAACCAATGGCTTGAAGATGATCTGTCCTTCTCACTTAAACACTATTAGTATAACTTAGGTCGACCAATCTAGTGATTGGGCAATCAATGGTGAATTGATGATGTGAAAGGAATCCAAATGGAAATTATATCACAGGTGACTGGACTCTTGTCTGAAAATCATATTTCTTGGGAGTTCTTCCATTAATTTAATCCAAGAGATTCAATTTCTATAGAACCATCAATTAAAGTATCAGACTGATCCTAACGGAGGAGGAAGAAGATATACGGAGTAAAAAATCATTTCTGTTCTTGATATCTAGTTTCCATTTATAGATTAACGAATCTCTGAGGCATAATCAGTCCTGAACTAATAAACAGCTCAATTTTTCAGACTAACAATGATCAGAAAAATGCATCACAAACTAGTAGTTCTTATCTCAAGTTAATCTGCACTTTATCGCTAAAACTCTATCAGTCATATTCCAACTCGATCTTACTCGTTAAACTCAAGTTTTGTCCTCCTACTACACACTGCAAAATTGCCATACAAGCAAGCTATCTTTACCCATCCATCCGACAGGAACATCATCCCGAAAATGAATTGCAATTCAAACTAGAAATTTTCTGAATTATCAGCTCATGTATCCAAGTACTTCCGCTCCACGTGCTTTGTGTGGAAAGTGGGAGAACTCAATTAAGAAACCAAAGACTGACCTTTGGATGTCAATAGCTCATTGAACAACTTCCTCTTCTCACTGACGAGCGGTGCTATCCTAGCCTCACCTTCAAGGGCGACTTGATCTGACACGGAGCACAGAACCTGTCAAAAATCGAAATGAGAAAGCAAACATGCATCGAGGCACAACAGACGCCGCACTGCCTCACCTAGTTTCTGCGTCTTGTTGGTGAGAACGCCGAGGTAGCATGTGACTCGATCGAGCTTCGCGTTGGAATACTTTTGCAGTTCGCTCTCCGACGTGCGGACTCCTAGAGTGCTATAATTTTGCACAAAGGGACACTTAATTGCCATAACTTACGAAAGGTATACTTAAGTGCCAAAATCAGAGCAAAATGGATCACTTGAGTGACAATCCAACCAAAAGGCTGACGTGGCATTTTTCTAGCAAAATGAGCCCAAAACGACGCCATTTTGCATGATGACGTACTAAATAATGTAAAAACGGTGTCGTTTTTTAATGATATGATAAATATATATATATAATTAATTAAATTTAAATTTAGTTAAAATATTAAAAATAATAATTTTAAATTAAATTTAGTTAAAATATTTAAATAATAATAATTTTTAAATTTAAAAAATTCAAAAGGGGTGGTGGTTGCCGCCTCCACGTCATCGCCGAGAAAGGCCGGCAATAGAGGGGGAAGAGTCGGTTGGGGTCGCGGCCGACCGACGCAAGGCTCGCGAGCCTCGCCTAGATCCGGCGAGCGTCGGCGGCCCTCGCTAGATCTAGGCAAGGGCCATGACCCTCGCCACTTGTGGGATCCGGGCAAGGGCCGCAACCCTTGCCCTCGATCCGGGGCGAGGGCTCGCGAGCCTCGCCGCCGCCCGGCCAAGGGTCGGAGACCTCGGCCGACCCTCCCCTCGCCGTCGGGCCCTTTCCAGCGATGGTGAGAAGGGCAGTGGTGCGCCCCCCTCCCCCTCCCCCTTTCTTTTAATTTTTTTAATTTTAAAATTATGATTTTTTAATATTTTAACTAAATTTAATTTTAAATTTAATTAATTATTTTTTATATTTTTTACCGCGTCACCCCAAAACGACGCCGCTTTTGCATTATTTGGCCACGCGCCGTGCAAAACGGTGTTGTTTTAGGCTCACTTCGCCGGAAAAATGCCACATCAGCCTTTTGGTCGGACTTTGGCCGGAGTGACACTTAAATTTCTTCGAACGCAGACTTAAGCCGTATCTTTCGTAAGTTTGCAAGACTTAAGTGTCCATTCGCGCAAGTTATGGCAAGACTTGAAGATTCTTTGCCTTCGCCGCCTCTTGTCTCAGCCTCCAAGTAATCCCGCCTCGCAAGCTGCATTTGGAAATTGCTTTTCTTAGAGCTCGACAACAGAGAAGGAATCGACCGAAGCAAGAAGCAAAAAGGCAAAATAGGTAAATCCCCCAACTTAATAGGGAGCCAAAATAGAGTGTGCGATGATCATAGCGTTTCGGAAAAACCTGGACATTGTCCGCGAGCCGTTGGACCTTGGAGGCCAGCGGGAGCTGCGAGGGCAGTGAGGAGGCAGCGGTAGCGGCGGCGGCGGCGGCGGCGGCGGCGGCGGAGATCGAGTACCATCGAATGAGGGGGGCACTCGGCCAGTGCTGGTCGTTGGCGTCGAGGGAGGCGGAGGTCGATGACGACTTCCGCGGCTTGAAGCTGCTCACCTCCCACTTCCACTGGTTGCTCCTCGGCTCCAACTAAATTTTTTTCAAAATAGCACCTCTTTGTGCAGCCTTAGGGAGTGTCTCGAGGACATCGGAGGCGTCATGTCGAAGGCCATGAAGGCGTCGTGCCGAATGCGATCGAGCAATTTTTGTGAGAGATAGACTTTGTGCGGGAGAAGACAAAAGAGAAAGGGGCACTTCAAATGCGAAGGGCTGGAGAAGGACGCGACCATTAATGAAGAGAGAGAAGGCGAAGGCCAAAGTTTGGCTAAAAACAAAAGCGGGACTTGGCTCCAGTGGAGCCACGTGGCGACACGTTTCGCATCCTGATTGGGTGGGCGCACGGTGACATGGCGCACTCGACCCACCCAATATTTTCTTGGGAAGTGATAGAGCAATTGACAACTACAAAAACCAAAGTGGCCTTCGTTCTTTGTACAGAGAATTTGGGCCTGTTTATTTGTGTTCTTGACCCGTGTTTATGAACACAATTCCTGTTTTTTTTATTCCCTAACAAAAAAAAAAAAATAAATGCATTTGTTTGCGTTTTTATTCTTAATTGTTTTCTGTTCATGGGACACATTTGGAATAAAAAAATGTTAAAAAAAAAAACTTGTTTATTGTTTTGGAATACTTGAGAAACAATTTTTTCTCTTCTATTTTTTTTTTCTTTCTTTTTTCTTCTTCTTTTTTTTTGGCTGGTCGCCGACCTTGGCCATGACGGCGACCGCCATCGAGGGTCGGGGCGACCTCGCCATGGCCGGGTGAGGCGGCCGGCCGCTAGTCATGGCCGAGGCCGCGATCGGCCAAAAGGAAGAAAAAGGAAAAAAGAAAAAGATAAAATAAAAAACAAAAAATAAAAAAAGGAAAAATAAAATAAAATAAAAATATCAAAAATTTAAAAGAAACAAATCGTGTTTCCGTTTTTCTATTCCGTAAACAAGTTTACCAAATCTATTTTTCTGTTAAAAAATTGTTCCTAAAAGAAATATCCTTAAACAATTTTTTGAATAGTAAACGTTATCAAACGCAGCCTTTAATGCTATAAAATTTGAGGTATGCAAACCCATTTTGCATCCAAAATCTCCGGGCCCCACCACACACAAAAATGTTATGCTGCTAGGTCTCAAAACCCTTGAGGTATGCAAACCCTCTTTATTGTCCTTTTGCATACCTGAAATTTTATAGCTTTAAATTCTCCATATAAAATTATGGTGGGGCCCGAAGATTTTCTGATGCAAAATGGGTTTGCACACCTGAAATTTTATAGCATTAAATTCTCCATAGAAAATTGTGGTGGGACCCGGAGATTTTCGCAAAATGGGTTAGCTTACCTCAAATTTTATAGCATTAAATTCTCCATAGAAAATTGTGGTGGGGCCCGGAGATTTTCGCAAAATGGGTTAGCGTACCTCAAATTTTATAGCATTAAATTCTCCATAGAAAATTGTGGTGGGGCCGGAGAGTTTCGCATAATGGGTTAGCGTAACTCAAATTTTATAGCATTAAATTCTCCATACAAAATTGTGGTGGGGCCGGAGAGTTTCGCATAATGGGTAGCATACCTCAAATTTTATAGCATTAAATTCTCCATACAAAATTGTGGTGGGGCCGGAGAGTTTCGCATAATGGGTCCGGAGAGTTTCGCATAATGGGTTAGCGTACCTCAAATTTTGTAGTTGTCAATTGCTCTCTCGCTTCCCGAACCCTTTTCGCCTCTTTCTCTGCCTCCATCGTCGCACGCTTCTTCTCCGATCTCCAGCACCGCCGCCTCCTGTCCAACTCTTCTCGCGCCCTCCGCGTCGGCCAGGAGCTTGAGGCCCTCTGCCGCGTCGAGTCGACGGACCCTGCTGCCGCTGCCGCTGCCGCATCCGCCTCCGCCTCCGCCGTTGCCTACGCTGACTCTGGTCGACCTTTGGATCTGTTGATTCGAGGTCGAGCTGAGTTTAGATCGGCTCACTTGAGCTTAGATCCAAAATCTGAGGCCTCAAGTTCGCCGGCCGAGCTCGAGCTCGATGACGGTAAGGGCGCTGGAACTTTATAGAGGGAGTTTGGAGTTTGAGAAAGCAGAAGGGAGGGATTGGGGTGAATTTTCACAATTAAAGGAGAAGGAAAGGGCACATCACGTGAAGACGGGATGGAAAGAGACACAGCAGAAAGAGAGAAAAATGGAAGTGGGTAGAGATCGCAGATAATAAAATATTGGGTGCAGCTGGGGTGTCGCTGGCGAGCCAACTTCTCCTAAGGAAAACTGCTAAGTACTTCTCTGTCCCTTGGTTTCTCTCTCTTCTTCACGACTCTCTCTTTTTTCCCCCCTTTTTCTTCTTTCCTTAGGCCTATGGCCGACGACCGGCCACATGTGAGAGCAGGCGAGGGTGTCGTGGCCCTCGCCTGTGGCTGGCCGTCGGATTCGGCGAGGGCTCGATCCTCGCGGCCAGGGCGAGGGTCGCCCTCGCCGGATCTGGCGAGGTTTTGGGAGGCGACGGTCGCCGGATCTGGCGAGGTTCCGGGGCGGCTGCGAGGGTGGCGTACGACCTGTGATGAGCATCGGCGTCGCTCGTGAGCCAGTCGTCCATGGCTGGATGGGAAAGGCTGATACCTGTGATCAATAGCATGCCCGAACGATGCCGACGACGGCCATGGATGAGCGTCGGCCTACTCGTGAGCGGTTCGACCATGGCTGGCCGCTGCAATCGAGCGTCGTCCATGGCTGCAGAAGGCAAAAAGAACAGGATGCAAGAAACGGTGAAGAAGGAGGAGCAATATTTTCTATTTTCTCGCCCGCGAGAGTTTTAGACGTTTCTGCCTTGTGGGCCCGTTGCAAGATGAATGGACTAATATTTTTCAGAATTGGCTACACTCGGCCGCCCAATATTTTCTCGTTCTCTCAGTTTGCCTTACTGATTTAAGGGCGATGTGATCTGTTACAGGCTGATGTTGCTCTAGATGATGGTACTTGTGCGAGGGCTGCTGTTCCTAGTAGTGCCTCCACTGGTGAGCGTTCTCTCTCTGTGCTGATGATCCTCCATTTCGAGCGTTTACAGTGATGCGGAATGCACTGGGAATCAAGAAAAGGCCAAATTAGGCCAAGATTATGTCATACTATCGTGGGTTTGTCGCTTAGATGGAACTGCATGAAAGCAGCTGTGGCTATGGCAAAAGATGGGGGGAATCTTTAGGAAATAGAGGGCGATTGCTTATCTTGACTGACGGTTTGCTTCCCGGGATTTATGAGGCCC
This sequence comes from Eucalyptus grandis, assembly GCF_016545825.1. Taxonomy (NCBI): domain Eukaryota; kingdom Viridiplantae; phylum Streptophyta; class Magnoliopsida; order Myrtales; family Myrtaceae; genus Eucalyptus; species Eucalyptus grandis. Next base: position 30,551,812 of record NC_052612.1, read on the forward strand.
TTGAACTGAGAGACGGTGGTTCTGACTTCCTGGGAAAGGGTGTTTCCAAGGTTGTGCCACTTGCTGTTTTCATATTGTCTGTCTATATAGTTTGTCTGCCAATTGTATTGATGAGTATCTGCCATTTCTATGCATATTTAGGGTGTTGAGAATGTGAACACAACTATTGGTCCCGCCTTGGTTGGCAAGGTTGTGTTTCGAACTCTTGTCCACATATTTGCACTTCTGACTCCACAACTTGAAGTATCTCTCATGTTAATAAGTTTGTGACAGACAAACTGATAGTTAATGTAGACTGATTTACTTTGTCATATCCTACCTAACAATTATCTTTGCTTTATTTTTCAGGATCCAAGGGATCAGATGGCTATTGATAACTTCATGTTCCAAAAGCTTGATCGAACTGTAAACGAGTGGGCTTGGTGTAAACAATAGGTAGTAATCTAAGTCACTCTTGGTCATGTAGTGCGCATTGGAGCGAACCCTATAGATGATAGTAAACTTTTTGGTGTAAAGCTTGGAGCCAATACCACACTTGCAGTGTCTCTTGCTGTCTGCAAGGCTGGAGCTGCTGCTAACAAGATCCCTCTATACAAGGTCTGTTTTGGTTCAGCTACCAAAATCAGCTGTCTTTTTCTGTTTCTTTATATCTTCTCGTGCCCATAGCTACTTAGTTTAATCATACGTACTTCACGAGTTTGCTATGGACTTATTGCACTATCCCATTATCATTTTTCTTAGACCATGTCGTTAATTTTTAATTCACGATCTCATATTTTTATTACAAAAGTTACATAGAATGTTGGAAACTTCTAATTATAATGGTTGATGAATGCCCAATCAATTGCCTATTTTTTATCAAATAATTCGAGGAAGACTGTGTTTCAAAAGTTGGAAAATTAGAAGTTTAGTCTAATCATCTAGCTGATTTTTACATTGGGAGTGCTTTTCCGAAATAAGTTTGAAGGTTGTTAAAATCAAAGCATCGCTACTTGGGGGCTTCTTTCAAGCTGCTACAGTGAGCGTATGGTAAAGTTGTGTGTTTTGGGGTGGAGAATTTGTTTGGGACTTCTACACATCTACAGTCGAACTATAAAACCCTTAGACTTGATGCCCTAGGGTTAATTCGAATCTGCCTCTTCTCTATCGCCGCTGAATCGAGAGCTCGTCTGCCCCTACGCTGCTAGATGCGAGCATTCCTCGTCACCAGCGAATCGCGCTTGTTTGCCCCGTTTGCTGTGCAATGCGAATCTTCTCCGTCACCATCCCCATCACTTCCTCCATCTCTATCATCCTGTCAATCGATGTTGATCCGTTCCGACCCCGATTCCTCAATTTCACTCTCACCTTCACACGGTTGGAGGCCGCCCGGGATCGGTGAAACCATACGCATTGGTGCGGGCCAGATCATCAGCAGCTGCAGCGTTCCCGCAGTCTGGGTGGGTTTACCATCGAACTTCTCTCTCTACCGTCTGATCATTTCTTAACTCTCATCTGATTTCGTTGTTCGCGCTCTTTTAGCTTGGCTTTTTCACTCTGTATAGCTTTCTCGATCTGGTTTTGCCGGCTCAGCTTATTTTATCCTGGGCGATTACTGTTAGGTACTTTCCTGGCGGAAAAAAGATCTTAGATCTCGTGTCGTTTGCAAGCGTTGCGCTTCCTTTCGTTGTGTCCGTTTTATATTTCATTCTAGTGATACGTGAGGTGATCTTTTCGAATCCGCTATTCATGGAAATATTAATTACCTTGAGTTTTTTGCCCCAACCTCGGTATTATTAAGGGGGAAAACTAAATCTGACGATGGAAAGTTCAAGAAATTGTTGTTTTTCATTAAATGCATTTATGCCGACATTTAAAAAGAAAAAGAAGAAGAAGAAGATAACCTCGCGTGGTTATCTTCAAGCTTTAGAGCATCATATATGAGGGTTGATACTGAAAGAAGACCCCGTCTGTCATTGATGAGAAGGTGATGGCGGAGTTGCAGTTTGTTTAGGAAGGAATGATAGAATTCGATAGGCCTCCTTTCTATAAGACAAAAATATCTCGAGTCCTTAACAATGGCCAGGGAAATTAACGGTTGATTGGTTGCTAGAATTCTGATAGATGGAGAGGATCAACCTTGAATCTCACGGCTTGAAAAGTTTTGTAAGAAATTGGGCAAGAAGGATGAATATAATATTCAGTCGAATGTCCTTGTCCGACTTCGCGGGCGAAGTCCATGATGTTCAGGGGGAAGTGGTCTTTCAACATCACTACCGGCTCGAAAACATATAGAACGGCATTGTTCATCATAGATGCCGATGTATTCTACAATCTCTTACAAGGCCTGTTATGGTTCAGCACTACCACAATCCTCTAGTGCCCATAGGCACTTAGTTCTTGACTTATTATACTCACTTCACAAGTCTGCCACGGACTTGTGGCACTTGGATCGGCGTTAGAATTCCAGATGATATCGTGCTAGGAAATTCATCACGCCCTGTCTCTCGGATGATCGTCCTAGGAAACTTATCTTGCCCTGTCTTTTTAAATATTGTACAAAGGGAAACTCAACATTGTTTCTGGTCGTGGCAGAGAAACTGTATCACGAATCACAATCATTTGTACTCTACTGAATTATTGGTCATGTTTCGGCCCAAGTAAGCGAATGATACCACCTATTTATGGATGCAGCTTGTTGTGGGCCGTGGTCGCGATGGGGAGCTGCTGTTGCTTGCTGCTGCATTAAACGTCGTTAATGGTGGGTCACATGCTAAAGACAAACTCGCAACAGAGGTCCGTAATATTCCATTAAATACTGATGCCAAATGCTTTAATTGTTTTTTCGATTTATTCCTGAACATTCGAGCATCATTCTTCGTGCCTTCTGCAGTTCTTTGAAATTAAAAGTAGCTGATGTTTTTTTATCATAAGATTAAATGACATTATTAACTTAAGTTTGAATTTGCCTAGGCCTTGCTCTTTAAAACGAAAACTCCTCGTTCTTTTGATGTATTCCAGAATGATGATGGTCCTCAGAAGATCTTTGATGCTCTCAAAGATCCGTGCTGCATGTTTTTTGGTAGTGAACATCGTGTTGTGTCGATTGTGGTGGCTTCATTTTATCTAAATATCCCTAAAGATGCTCTCAAAGTCATGTGCAAGTCATTTGGGATTGACCATCCTGCTGTATTGATTAAGGATCCGTATCCAAAGATCGCTGGAGATGCTCTCAAAGTCACATGCAAGTCATTAGTGAGTGATTATCCTGTTGTGTTGATTGTGGATCCATTTAATCCAAAAACTCTGGAGATGCTATCAAAGTCATGATCGAGCAGAAGATCTTTGAAACTTTCAAAGATCGATACAGTAAGTTTGTTGGGATTGAGTTTCCTATTATCTCAAATGGGGATCCATTTAAAATTCAGAAGCAGAAGATCTCAGAAGCTCCAGAAGAAAAGTCTGATGGGATTAAGTTTCCTTTCATCTCAAAATGGGATCCACTTGAACTTTGGAAGCAGATGATCTCAGAAGCTCCAGAAGAAAAGTCTTATGGGATTAAGTTTCCTTTCATCTCAAAATGGGATCCACTTGAGCTTTGGAAGCAGATGATCTCAGAAGCTCCAGAAGAAAAGACCGATGGGATTAAGTTTCCTTCATCTTAAAATGGGATCCACTTGAACTTGGGAAGCAAATGATCTCAGAAGCTCCAGAAGAAAAGTCTGATGGGATTAAGTTTCCTTTTATCTCAAAAGGGGAGCCATTTAAACTTCGGAAGATCTTTGAAATTTTTAAAGAGATCTTTGAAACTCTAAAAGATCGGTACCGTGAGTTTGCTGGGAGTGAGTTTCCTATTATCTCGATTGGGGATCCATTTAATCCAAACATCTCTGGAGATGCTCTCAGAGTCATGCGCAAGTCCTTTGGGAGGGGCTATCCTGTTGTGTCAATTGAGGATTCATTTTATTCGAAGATCTCTGGAGATGCTCTCAAAGATCTGTACAAGTCATTCGTGAGTAAATATCCTATTGTCTCGATCTTGGAGACGTAGTCCAGATCGTAGGAGATGATTTAATGGCCACCAATCCCAAGGTAAGCTTGTGCACATATCACTCTCTCTCTCTTTCTCTCTTTCTCTCTTCCGAAGGAACACTATACTGAGCAATTCATTTTCTGTAATGAAGGGGAACTTGGGTCAGATGCTGTATATGGTGAAGCGAACTTTCGCATGCCTGTTCTTGAAATAAGGTGACCTTCTGGCAGTCTAGCTGCAGTACTTATTTGGACTAGATAATTTCGGTCTAGTGATTGTGTAATATGAAACTGGAAAAACTACATGCCCGCGAAAGTTGTATGGAGGACTTTCTGGTGAAGGGTAGTTTGTGGTTGGCTTTTGAGATTCACTTGCCTTTTCTGAGTAAGTTGACAAGCAAACTCTTTCATGTTGATCCTGTTGTTGTCGGCTTGAGGCTTGAGCATAGCTATGAGCGTAGATGCTATGGACTTGCGGAAGATTGGTTTCGCATCACCTTCTCGAAACCTCGACCAACTTAAAACCTAGTTTCTGCAAACCCAACCACTAGACATCACTACTCAGGAGAACCTTGTTTGACCCGAATCGACCCTTTTCTTGTGTTTGGCTGGCCATTTACTGAAACGAGGGAAAAAGCTTCGAGACTTTGGTGAACCTAGTGTTTGCTTGTCCCTCCCACGGTGGATTTAGAGATGATTTGAGACCTGCGCAAACTGAAACTGAGTAGAATCTCTAGTCTAATGCCTTGTGGAATCTTTTGTGGGCCTGTATGTATTGAGATTACATTGCTCCAGCATCTTCGCGACGGAAGCTTTGATGTGATTAGGTCTGCTGAAATGATACATTATCGTCCCTTCCCTCTACCTAGAGGAAGTCAGGGGAGAGACAGAACACATTTGTGGTCAAGAACGGTCTGGACGACCTTTGACCATGACAACATAGGGGAATTTACAAAAAGTAGTCCTAAAATTATTATATTTGTACTAATTCACTTCTAAATTTTTCGATTTGGCAAATTTAATTTTAAATCTATTGTGTTTGTGCCAATTGAAATCTATATCTTTTGATATTTACTACTTTAGCTTTAAATAGTTTGTCAATTTAATCATTTCATTTAATTTTAACTGGAAATTATCGACGTGGCAATCTGATCATCTTAAGTGGTATAGCAATGTTGACTTGGACGATTTTTGCAATTTTTAAAATTTTTCTGAATTTTTCATTTTTTGTTCTTTTTGTATTTTCTCTTTATTTCCCTTCACCAATGGCTGGCCATAGGAGGTCATCAGCCACAAGCGAGGCTGAGGGCGGAGATGCCCTAGTCGGCCCGGACAAGGACTGGACAAGGGTTCCTTGCCTGACGATGTTGACGAAGCTCTTCTCTTCCGTTCGTCGGCAATCATGGGCCCCGCCGCGTTCCCGCTGCACCCCCCAACACACTCGCATGCGCATTCCGGCACACGTGGACGAATCTACACTTAAGCCTGGCAATGTAATTTTTTTTTTTTCTTCTCCTTTTCTCATTTTTAGTTTTGGTGTGCTATTCGCTCCCCAGTCAAGCATCGAATCTTCTGAGAACTGACGGCTCGGACAGGGCTCAAGGATTTTTCTCGACGCGCGATTTAATTGGTGCTTTACATGATGCTTGATTTGTTTGGTTTGTCCACAGAGGAGTGAAAGGGAGGCCGAGGGAGCGGTTTCATGAGTGTTTTTTTTTTGGAGTTATGATGCTTGATTTGTTTGGTTTGTCCGCAGAGGAGTGAAAAGAGGGGCCGCGGGAGGGGTTTCATGAGTGTTTTTTTTTTTTTTTTTTGGGAGTGCATATTTGTGATTCGCTACAAAATCAAATAGAGAAATAAATTAAAATTACTTAGGCTTCATTTATTTGCGGATAATGTGATGTTTATAGAAAATATTTTTAAAAAATTTTAAAAAAATGACAATATTTTTCGATGCTCAATTAAAATTTGAAAATGAATTAGAATTTTTTTTTCATCGTTTAGTAAGGAAGATTTAGTTTGATTTTTCTATATGTACTCCTTTTAATAATTTTTATTTAAAAAATGAATTTAAAATTTTCTTTCTATTTCTTTCTTTTTTTCTTTTCCTCATTCTTCTTCTTCAATTAGTTGGTCACCAACCATGGCAACGATTGGCAAGTGGCCAATAGTTTAAAATTGAATTAGCATCAAGTCAAAAGATTTTGAATTAAATTGGCCTTATTAAAAGATTTTTGGACTAAATTGACATATTAATGCAATATGTTTAAGACTTTTCTAACATTTTTCCCATGGAAAAGTGTTTTTTTTTTTTTATTAGTTCATTTTTTGTGAAACAAACATTTGAATTTTTGGAAAATGTTTCTCTCGAAGTTGTTTTCTACAAAACAAATGAAAGTTTAGAATCACCTAGTTTTTATATCAAATTAGGTAAGAGGTAAATTGATAGTAGAAACAAGACACCTTGCATTAATGGAGAACCCTATCAAACTATTCCTTATATTGGATTCTTTTCATTTTAAAATGCTTCGAAAGTTAATTTCTTAGATTATGTCTCTTATACATATTCAATTTATAGATATATAAGAGTCCCGTAACTTATTTTTAGCTGGTACACAGTGATCTCTTTCAACAACTAATTTTTCTAAATAATCAATAAGGTACATTACATGATTCTAAGAAAATAAACTAATTTATGACTCGAGATTATTTTGGTAAAATTAAAGGTAACATTCTTTGTTTTCCCATAAATTTAAGTTGCTTCACGGAATAGTCACCATGGAAAGATTTCTTCCTGGGCATGCTCCGATGGCCACGTCAATTCGAATTGACTAGGATTTGATGCCGAAGAGATTTGACTGTAGACTTCATGTAAATTTAAAGGTTTACTCAGACAAATTAAAAACTAAAGGACTTGATTGGAAAAATGTGTATGAGTTCAGGGCCGAAATAGAGACACTGATAAAATCACCCGCTTCGAAAAGAAAATCCGTCAAGTACGTCCGGAATCCATTCCGCGACTTGTCCGAACTCTCTTTTTTGGGTTTCCATATTACTTCACTTCCACACATCTCTAGTACTTACTACCCACTGTAACTCTCTCTCGTTCTCTCTCTCTCTATCTGAAGCTAAGCTTTGCTCTCATGGTGAAAATCAAGTGCATCAAGGCGAGGCAGATCTTCGACAGCCGCGGCAATCCTACGGTCGAGGTGGGTTTATCATCGGACGTCTTCTCTACCTCTCCAGTCGTCCCTCAACATGCCATATCTGTTTTCATCGTTCACGGTCTTTTATGTTGGCCTTTGCATGTTGTGTGATTGTGGGCGGTGATTCTCGGGTACTTTCCCTGGGAAAAAAGCTCTGGTGATGTCGTGTCGTTTCCGAGTGTTGCGTTTCTTTTCTTCGTGTCGTTTCATCAGTCCTGCACGAGGCGGGTTCATTTTTAGTGATCCGTGAAATATGAATTCAGTGTTAATGGAAGTATTAATTGTGTTGAGCTTTTCCCAACTTGGGTATTGTGAATACAGAGGCAAAATTTGAACTTGGTGACGATAGCTGTTCTCAGTTTTCCTTACTGATTTGAGGGTGGTGTGATCTGTTACAGGCTGATGCTACTCTAGACGACGGAACTTTTGTGAGAGCTGCTGTTCCTAGTGGTGCCTCCACTGGTGGGTGATCTTTCTATGTGCCGATGATCCTCCTTTTGAGCATTTACAGTGCATGCAGACTGCTCTGGAAAAAAGAAAAGGCTAAATTAGGACAAGATTATGTAATACGATTGTGGGTTTGTTGCTTTAATGGAATTGCATGAAAGCAGCTATGGCTATGGCAAATAATTGGGGAATGGTTAGGAAATTGAGGGCAATTGCTTATCTTAACTAACGGTTTGCTTCCAGGGATTTATGAGGCCCTTGAACTGAGAGACGGTGGTTCTGACTACCTGGGAAAGGGTGTTTCCAAGGTTGTACCACTTGCTGTTGTCATATTGTCTTTCATCATTTATCCGCCTCTTGTATTGACGAGTATTTGTCATTTCTTTGCATACTTAGGCTGTTGAGAATGTGAACACAATCATTGGTCCCGCCTTGGTTGGCAAGGTTTGTTTCAAACTCATGTCGACTTATATGCACTTCTGACCTCACAACGTAAAGTTTCTCATGTTAATAAGTTTGTGACAGACAAAATGATAGTTAATGTAGACCAATTTATTTTGTCAGATCCTACTATCTAACAATTATCTTTATTTTATTTTTCAGGATCCAAGGGATCAGATTGCTATTGATAACTTCATGGTCCAACAGCTTGATGGAACTGTAAATGAGTGGGGCTGGTGTAAACAAAAGGTAGTTATCTAATTCACTCTTGCTCATGTAGCGCTCATTGGAGTGAACCCTATTGACGGTGGTAAACTTTTTGTTGTGAAGCTTGGAGCCAATGCTATACTTGCAGTGTCTCTTGCTGTCTGCAAAGCTGGAGCTGCTGCTAATAAGATCCCTCTATACAAGGTCTGTTATGGTTCAGTGATACCAAAATCAGCTGTCCTTTTCTGTTTCTTTATATCTTCTCGTGCCTATAGCTACATAGTTTTAATCATACCTACTTCACGAGTTTTCTATGGACTTATTGCATTAAGAACTGTGTTGGTATTCTGGATGATGTTGTTCTAGAAAATTTTTGTGCAGTGTTTTCTTGAATATCGTAAGGGAAACTCAACTTTGTGACTGGTCTTAATGGAGAAACTGCATCACGAATCATAATCACTTTACTCTGGTGATTTGTTGGTTCTGTGTTGACCCAAGTAAGGGCATGTTACCACTTATCTATGGATGCAGCATATTGCAAACATTGCTGGTAACAGCAAATTGGTGTTGCCTGTTCCTGCCTTCAATGTCATTAATGGTGGTTCGCATGCTGGAAACAAACTCGCAATGCAGGTCTGTAATCTTCTATTGAATATAGATGCCATATACTTTTGGAAGTTCAATTTATTCCTCAACATCTGAGTATCATTTCTATGTGCCTTATACAGGAATTTATGATTCTTCCTGTTGGAGCTTCCTCATTTAAGGAAGCCATGAAGATGGGCGTGGAAGTTTATCACCACTTGAAGGTATTCTGAAACTTGGAAACTGTAACCTAAATCTTCGTAACTTCGCAAGTAAGCATGTTCCTTGGAACACGTGGTTAAACAAATTTGTTTTATTAGTGTAGTATCATGACTTTAGCTTAGGTGGCTTTTCTCTTCTAGAAATTCTCGCAGTATGATTGATTATTCCTTTTCCTTTATGACTGGTATGGCATTATTTTAATGTATTTCTGATTGGGCTCTTTCTGGCAGGCTGTTATTAAAAAGAAGTATGGTCAGGACGCAACTAATGTCGGTGATGAAGGTGGTTTCGCTCCTAACATTCAGGTAAACCTGTTGATTAGTGAACCATGGACCTGGAATAACCCATCTTGGCCTCAATTTTCTTCACAATATTTCGGGCAAGCATTATAATGGGTTTGTGAACTTACAGGAAAACAAGGAAGGTTTAGAATTGCTCAAGACTGCCATTGCAAAAGCAGGTTACACTGGCAAAGTGAGTTCCCAAGTGTTCTTGTTTTCTTAGGCATTTGAAATTCCAAGAAATCTGCAGAGACTAAGCATGTCATTATCTTCACATACTCTTCGGAGGTACATTTTGGATAACCTCTATTTCAAAATGGTGACACACACTGCTCATAGGAGGGCGCTGTTGGGAACCATTGAAGCAAAGCAATGTGTTCATTCAAGATGGTGGGGCTTTTTACTAATTCCCATCTGTTTATTTCAGGTTGTTATTGGAATGGACGTTGCTGCATCCGAATTTTATGGAGAGGATAAGACATATGATTTGAACTTCAAAGAAGAGGTGAGTTTCTCTTGTTATAGTGTATAAGAATGCAGTTCTTTAAAATTAAAAGTAGGTGATGCTTCTGTCCTAAGATTAAATGATTTCTCTTTCAATATCTACTTAAGTTTAAATTTGCCTAGGTAGCATTGATTGCTCAATGTCTTTAATGTAAATTCCTCATTCTGTTGATCTATTCAGAACAATGATGGATCTCAGAAGATCTCTGGAGATGCTCTTAAAGATCTGTACAAGTCATTTGTGAGTGAGTATCCTATTGTCTCGATTGAGGACCCATTTGACCAGGATGATTGGGAACACTACTCCAAACTCACCCGTGAAATTGGAGACAAAGTCCAAATTGTAGGAGATGATCTGTTGGTCACCAACCCCAAGGTAAGCTTGTGCATTTAGTCTCTCTCTCTCTCTCTCTCTCTCTCTCTCACTGTGGGGTGCATGCACCCACACAGAAACATTAAACTGAGCAATTCATTTTCTGCAGAGGGTTGAAAAGGCGATCAAAGAAAAGACCTGCAATGCTCTTCTTCTTAAGGTACTGTGTAGATCCTTTCAACTGACAATACACTGCAAAACAAATGTAAATACCATTGCTGATTAGGATGTTAATAATGTCAGGTAAATCAAATTGGGTCTGTTACCGAGAGCATTGAAGCTGTGAAGATGTCCAAGCAAGCTGGGTGGGGCATCATGGCTAGCCACCGCAGGTCTAGCTATCTGCTTCAATTTTCATGTTCTCTTTTTCAGCAAACATGCGGATAGTTAATATCATCCTAAATATTGATTGCAGTGGAGAAACAGAGGACACTTTTATTGCTGATCTTTCTGTGGGTCTGGCCACGGTAATATATAGCATGTTTTCACCAGAATTGTGTTGCAAAATTATCCCCCAACTGGTTTTTCTCATGTGAGTGAAACCCTCTGTTACAGGGTCAAATCAAGACTGGAGCTCCGTGCAGGTCAGAGCGTCTGGCAAAGTACAACCAGGTTGGTGTTTTACATGTTTGGCATTGGCTGCTGATTTAAATTTTGTGAAGAGAATTGCATTCTATGTCAACATTTGTGGCTCAAATTTCAGAAGACGGAATATTGCTTGTGTTGCATGATATAATTATGTACTCGTCATTCCCTGCGCATGCAGCTCTTGCGCATTGAAGAGGAGCTTGGCTCGGATGCTGTATATGCTGGAGCAAACTTCCGCATGCCTGTTGAACCCTACTAGACTGAAAGCGGCCTTTTGGTTTATGCGGATCCAAATGTTCTAGTGACGGTACTTGTTTGAACTCATTACTATAAATACAGCTTCTGTAACATACGAAATAAACACTAAATACCCACGACGATCGTGTTGAGTTCTACGAGGAGCTTTCTGGTGAAGAGTATTTTGTGGTCGGCTTTTGAGATTCACCTGCCTTTTCTGAGTGACTCCACGATGAAATTGCTTTCATCTTTGTCCTTTTGTTGTCGGGTTGAGGCTTGAGCATCTAACATGTTGATGCTATGAACTTGTGAAAGATTGGTTTTGCATCACCTTCTCGAGACCTAGACCAACTTGTAATGCCGTTTTCGGTGTCTGAACAAGCGTGTTCTGCCAGCCCAGCCATTCGACGTTATCAGTTTGAAGAGCCTCGTTGAACCCGAATATAGGCTGCGTTTGGAAACTGCATTTCCAAGGATCCTTGGAGGGCTAAAGGCCTTTGGGCCAAGGAAAGAGTGTTTGGGAAGATTTTTTTTACTTGCATTTGGGGAAGGCTTGCCTTCCCAAGGCTGAAAGCCCAAGGCAGGTTGGGGCTGCCTTGGGCATTCAGCCTCTCGGAAGGCTGATGGAGAGTAAGATAAAAAATTTCTTCCATAAATGTCCTCGTTAACATTTCGTTTTTCCGGTTTTGTCCTCGTAACTATTCATCTTCTTCGTGGAGGTTGGCCTAAGTTGCACCGAGCTATGAGGGGGTCGACGAGCCGAACAGAGGCGCAAGAGGCCGGTGTGTCACGGCGACCGTCGGCGCGAGTCGCGTGACCTCGGCGACCCCGCGAGTCACGTCGCCGGGACCGCCGCAACCCGGCAACCACCCGAGATCGGGTCGCAAAGAAGGTCGCGCGACCGCCGCAACCTCGGCGACGTTGCGACCCGGCAGAGATCCGGGTCACGGAGGTCTCCGCGACCCGATCCGGGCCGTGCGACCTCCGCGACCCAAATCGCGCGCAGATCGGGGTCCCTGAGGTCGCGCGACCAGACTGGGCCACGTGACCTCGGTGACCCAAATCGAGTGACGGATCGCGCGATCCGGTCGTGATCGAGGTCGCCGCAAGATCCGGGTCGCGGCGACCCTCGCCGGAAGGTCGCGCACCGCGCGCCGCGACCTCCGTGCGGAGGTCGCCGGGGCCTTCGATCCGGTTGCGGCGACCCTCGCCGACCGCCCGCTCTCGGGGATCGCCCGCTCCACGCCGGGACCCACGGACAACTTGCCCTCACCAGCAGTAGAACCCAATTTTTTTATTTTTTATTTTAATGACAAAAGTCTTTTACACGCTTAATTTGTCCAAACACTATTTAGCTCAAACATACTTTATAATGGACTTTTACAAATACGATTTACCAAACACAATTTGCATTTCCAAAATCCCTTTAGCTCAAAGGTCCTTACATTTTTCAGCGACTTTCCCCAAAAGTCTTTCCAAACGCACCCATAGTGACCTTCTCTCGAGTTGGTGGTCGGCGGCCCCACTCAATTTTGAAACCTGCTGAATCAAAACGTTGGTTTGTGCGTCATCCCACGGTGGATTTAGAGGGTGATTGAGACTTACAAATTGCAACCTAAGTAGTACCGATACTGATATGTATACGCGACATGATGATGTGATATGACACATCATTTTTTTTTTCAATCTTTACAAAAAAAAAAAAATACGTCATTTTTCAAAAAATAAAATTTTGACATCATGGAATATATTATATATATATATATATTTTATATATACATAATAAATCATCATTTTTATGATTATTTCAATAAAATTATTTTAATTCAAATTCATAAATAAATAAATAATATAAAGTCTAGAATGAATTTATATTAAAAATATTAATCCATTATTTATTAATATTTATTCATTATTTCAATTCAATAATTTCAACTTATTCTACTAATTTATACAACTTGGGAAAAAACAAGCAATTTGCATTTTAAACTCGTGTGTCAAACGGGTCGGAATAAAAGAGAAAAAAATTTGAAAGATGAATTGTGTATCACGGAAAGTGAGAGTAAGAAGAAAAGAAAAATTTCTCTATTTATTATTTTAATTAATTTTTCACATATATTATGATTCCTCATTTATTAAATTTTTTTAAAATTGACCCCACATGTTAGAATCGTGTGTTAGAAACTCACATGTTAAAATTCTGAGTTAACTGAATGTGGGATGTTCCGACACTTGTAGGATATTGAAGAGTATCCAAGAGTGTCGGAGAGTATCAGACACGTGTCGGAATGTTCAATACGACACAAAAACTCTCGAAGAGTGTCGATACTTCCTATTATACAATCTAATAACACGTGGAACCATTTATGGGTTTGAATGTGTTATGATTAGGGATCATGAAAAAAATGGTTTTTGAATTTTGGCAAAATATGCAACTTGGTCCATAAATTTTAAGTTTATTCAATATAATCCTTGAATTTTGGTCAATCTTTGAATTGAATGGAAAAGTTCAATATTGTCATTTATCAATTTAAGTTTGGGGACGTTATTGAACATTTTTATATAGTTTAGGACTAAGTTAAACATGTATAAAAACTCAAGAACATCATTGATTCACACATTGGGTTGCAAGTTTAAAGATCACGTTAAACAAATTAAAAGTTCAAAGATTTACATATTTGATTAAATTTCAGAGATTATTTTTGTTACGGTGACACAACTTACGGCATCTCTGGGCAGAAGCGTTGATATTGTTTAGGCATGCGAAAACAACACATCATCGTCCCCTCTACATAATGGAAATCAGAGAAGCGACAGATTACATGTGGGGCCACGAACGGTCCCATCAGACCAGCGACCACGTTAAAAAAAAAACCTTTGTCTAAAACTGATAGTGAGGCAAGCAAGCATTGAAAGTCTGTCCCCAAGACGAGAAACCCAAAAGGAAGTGGCGTTCGACATGGCGCCGATCCCGTTAGGCATGCGTCCCATCTATAATAAAAATGTCAATGTTTTTACATTCATCTTGAGCACATGCGACTGGGGCTTCAAGCAAAACTCGCGCATGGGATCGTGACGTCAGGGCTCGTCAGGGCTCATGCGAAAAGAGCTACAACGCATGCCGGCGGCTGCAAAAAGAATAGAAAAGAAAAACTCCCCGTTGACAATCGACTTTCATGACGCGAATTCTTTACGTCCGGTCTGAGAAATTCGAAACCTAAGAAATTGCTGGTTGATCGATCAGTCTATACGACCCATTTCGCCCAAAACCGAAGAGAAAAAAGAGAGTAAGAAATCAATGTACCGAATTGAATTATAGCCTATACGTATTCTGATGTACCAAAAATCTTGGAGTTTCCTTAAATGGTCGCCGGAGACTCGGTAACAAAATCCGACTTAGGACTAACGCTAAGTATGTCCATACGTCCAAGACCCATTTTTGCCTTTTCTGCAATGGCGACTCTTTGGCGTCTCTACTGGCTGGCAACATCATAGATGCTGGAATGGACAGGATGGGAGTTTCAAACTTTTGAACCTCGACTTGAACGAAATAGAAGAACGTGGCAGTCAAGGAAACTCCCGGGTTTTGAACCAAAGCATATTCCTGATGCTCCCCAAAGATTGTCCTCTTTACCATGGGCCGCCCTCACCAAACTTCGTGCCCCTTTTCGACCCACCGGAATACCACGTGGGACACCCACCTAGAAATCCAACGGCTGAGAAAGTCAGTTCCATCTTATTTTCTTCATCTTTTATCTTTTTCTTAATGGAATCCCAGGTCACTAAAAACCTCAATTAAATACTAATGGTGTGATCCTTCAGTCCAATCACCAGTCGCCACAGTTGCACCTAACTTTGCCTTTCAGGTGGAGCGCTCGGGCATCATGCGGGTCGGGTCTTCGGTCGGTTCGCGAGGGATGCATACGCTCCGCGTTAGAGTCGGGTCAGGCATAAGTAGATGCCCGATCTAGTTACATAATGAGCTTTTTGAAGAGTTAATACTATAAAAATTCAAACAAATATATATATATATAATAAATCTATTATAGATTAATTTTAATCATCAAAAACTCAAGACCGATACAATTCTGATAAATTTATTATCCATTAATTTCCACTAAATTTTATTGTCAAATTACTAAATTGAAAGATATAATGACAAATGTATCGGTTTGAATTTTACCATCCGTTTGTTATAGATAATTTGATTTGTTTTTTTCATGGTATTAATCCACCATAATAAATATTAATGAAAGATAAATTCTTCAAAAATTTGAATTTTTTTGGTCATAAAGTGTACTAATTTAAGGTTTTTGTAATCAAAAAATTAGTTTAAGGTAAAATTTATTATAAAAGTATGGATTTTTTATGGTAAAAATTTAGTTTGGGTTTCATGATATTAATCTTTTATTAAGTGATACTAAGACAAAATCCAATTTACAGACAGATCTTCAGCAATCCTTACCATCTTGAATTCGTTTTAGCTTTTATGCTTTGTCCGAGCACTGATTTGGGGACAGAAAAAGAAAGAAAGAGAAGGAAGAGACAAGCTGCACGTCGTTTTCTAAAACCCGGGGCAAATTTCTCAAAAGGTGAAAAAGATTACCTGACAAAAACCCTTAATCGCACGGTCAGCATTAGTCTAAGACCTCTTTATAATTAAAATCATCCGTCCCTCTCGCCTCGTCACTTGCTTTTTCATTGGCATTGCAACTCTCCTCTCGACCTCTCTTTCATTTCCGATCGTCTTCTTCATTCACTCTCTGATCTGCAACTCGAGCTCCATCCATGGCCAAGATCAAGTGCATCAAGGCGAGGCAGATCTTCGACAGCCGTGGCAATCCTACGGTCGAGGTTCGTCTTCTTCTTCTTCTTCTCTCTCTCTTTCTATCTCTTCGGATCGGTTTTCGATGCTTCCTAAGTTTGGCCTTCTCGATCGTCCGCGATTCCCTCCGTCGTCGGCTCGACTTCTTCCGTTCGGCTTGCGGAAGTTGGGATCGGCGGTCGATGAGGAATTCGGACGATGAAATCTCGGTTTAGTTCAGTCGGCGTCGCTCGCTTGACGTCATTTCTGTCAGTGTTGCGCTTTGCGTTTTTCCTTAGTCGTCGTCGTTCTCGTAGGCGATGGATTCGTGTCGCGATCCGTGAAACTTGTTAATGCATCGAGATCTCCGCGAAGATCTTCTGATTCACGGCGTTGGATTTTGTGGTAGTTGTGAGGGAAAATATTAGCCTCGTGTGCGTTCCAGTCGTGACTGTTTTCGATTGCTTCGCTGATTTATGATTCGATGCGATCTTTGATATAGGCTGATGTGACTCTTGACGATGGGACCTTCGCTAGAGCCGCCGTTCCCAGCGGTGCATCCACCGGTAAGATTTATGCCTCGACGATCCCCATTTTTGACGCATTTCATTTGCGGTTCTATGAATATGCCATCATCTCGGTAGTTTATAGCCTTTGCCGGTGAAAATGATGTAGAGAAAATGTGTCGGTTGTTAACGTCGAGTTACCTCTCGATTTCAGGGATCTACGAGGCACTCGAACTGAGGGATGGCGGGTCTGATTATCTCGGAAAGGGTGTTTCCAAGGTCGTGCACCACTTCATTTCTTTTTGTTATCTTCTGCTGTGTCTGTTGCTCTGTTCTGACTAATTGTTCTAACGGATTGTCATTGTGTTAATGTGTGTTTAGGCGGTTGGGAATATCAACTCGATCATCGGCCCTGCCCTAGTTGGAAAGGTTGGTTTTTTATATAATCATCTTATTATGTCTTTCCATTTCGTTTCGGCGGTCTAAGTTGTTTAAGATTCAGTTGTTCACTCGTTGTCCAACTGCAAGATGATTGAGATGATTATTTTAAGCAATTGAAGGTTGTAAGCTAGCCTAAGTTTTAAATTCTCACCCAAGGTAACTACTTTGTTCGATTTGTAATTTTCTTTGTTTTTGCCTTTTTTAGGATCCAACAGAGCAGACAGAAATTGACAATTTCATGGTTCAACAACTTGACGGAACTGTAAACGAGTGGGGTTGGTGTAAGCAAAAGGTACTTGTTTTGATTGTTTTATTTATCAACCATGTTGTGGTGACGGAGATTGACAAATGTACTTTTTTTCTTTCCCGTGAAGCTTGGAGCAAATGCTATCCTTGCTGTGTCCCTTGCGGTCTGCAAAGCTGGGGCTGCTGTTAACAAAATTCCCCTGTATAAGGTACTTTTAGCAGTGCCATTTTTACTATAGCACTTAATTTTTTATTTTTGGATAGTTGCCTGAATATTGGTCAATGCAATTGACACACTTAAAATTCCGGATGATGTTTCTTCATATTGTTGACGTACAACATTATCCTGCAATCCTTTACCCAAAAAAAAAAAAAAAAACATTATCCTGCAATTTTTACCCAAAAAAAAAAAAACATTATCCTGCAACATCGAAATTTACAATGGATTATATGAAACTTATTTTTGGCTATGAGCCAAGTGATAAGGCAATGGGATGGTCTTGGTAGTAGGACAATGGTTGACTTGATCATTTCCATGATAAATTCCACTGTCCATTTAAATCAAAGTATGCTAACTCAAGTCTCCCTCTCTTCATGGTTGCAGCACATTGCCAACCTTGCTGGTAACAGCAAATTGGTATTGCCTGTGCCCGCTTTTAATGTTATTAATGGAGGCTCACATGCTGGAAACAAACTTGCAATGCAGGTCTGCAGCCTGGTTCTTAATTACATATTACTGTATTTCTTTTTTAGGATTTCTCATTCTTACAAGTATTTATGAACCTATGTTGCAGGAGTTCATGATTCTTCCAGTTGGAGCTTCCTCATTTAAGGAGGCCATGAAGATGGGCGTGGAAGTATATCACAATTTGAAGGTGCTAAAACATATTTTTTCAAATTGCCTTAAAAATTGTCCTACTCAAACTGTCGAACTGTTTGAAAACATGATTATGGAGATTTGTCTGATGTTGTGCATTGGTTTTAGCAGATGCGTGAAAGTAGCCATCTATTACTTTGTATTGTCTTTCCATATTATCACTTAAAATGAACATATAGGACGATCAAACATCTCATGTGAAAGTTGGTTAATGCAGTTTCATCAAATTTTTAACTATTGAACTCTTTGTTTAATTGATAATTTTTGTCCTTTGCTTTAGTCTGTGATCAAGAAGAAATACGGTCAGGATGCAACTAATGTTGGTGACGAAGGTGGATTTGCTCCTAATATTCAGGTGAGAGTATTGATTTATGAAAATCAATGAAATTGGAGCAATTTTTCTTCCCACGGAATGTTGTTGGTAGTCTTTTCACTTACACTATCAGTGTTTTTTTGGCTAATTCAGGAGAACAAGGAGGGTTTAGAGTTGCTCAATACGGCCATTGCAAAAGCAGGTTACACTGGCAAAGTGAGTTCTTGGACCAACCATCTAATATTGTTAGACGCATTACAATTTCCATTGTTCTTATCTTCTCTCTCCCTCTTTATTTTTTCAGGTTGTTATTGGAATGGATGTTGCTGCATCTGAGTTCTATGGAGAAGATAAATCCTATGATTTGAACTTCAAGGAAGACGTTAGTTTCTCTCACTGTTTATGCAGTCAAATGCATTTTTGTGAAGAGTTGATTTTAGCTTTGAATATTGGTTCTTGTGGTCATCCAGAAACAGGAGTTGAAGTGCTCATCTGCTTCTATCTGTGTTGGTGTATGCAGAACAATGATGGATCTCAGAAGATCCCTGGAGATGCTCTCAAGGACTTGTACAAGTCATTCGCAAGTGAGTACCCTATTGTGTCAATTGAGGATCCCTTTGACCAGGATGACTGGGAGCACTACTCAAAGATGACCGTTGAAATGGGTGAGCATGTCCAAATTGTGGGAGATGATCTGTTGGTTACCAACCCCAAGGTGAGCTAGCGAACTTTATTTATGCAACTCTCTCTCTCTCTCTCTCTCTCTCTCTCTCTCATATGATCATATCGTACTCTGCAGAGGGTGGCGAAGGCGATTAAGGAGAATACTTGCAATGCTCTCCTTCTCAAGGTACATCCCAGCTCATCACTTTTAAGCATGCAATTTACGGCTGGCTATATCTACATTCACCTGACTGGAATGATCTTGTAACAGGTGAATCAAATTGGATCTGTTACTGAGAGTATTGAAGCTGTAAGGATGTCGAAGAAAGCTGGGTGGGGAGTGATGGCTAGCCACCGCAGGTTTGCAGAGTCACGAAACAGAGTCAATATAATGTTACCTATGATAATAATGTCTTCTTGCTTTGGCAAATAGTCGCTGACGTAATCTACAATATTTTGCAGTGGTGAAACAGAAGACACTTTCATTGCCGACCTTTCTGTGGGTTTGGCAACCGTAAGTACACAACATCAGTTTTTGACCTTATATCGACTTTAATTTAGCCATTAACTAACCAGTTCCTTCGGCATTATTCTCGGGATCAGGGTCAGATCAAGACTGGAGCTCCATGCAGGTCAGAGCGGTTGGCTAAATACAACCAGGTTGGTATTATTTTGTTAATTTACCTTTTTACATTGACCTGCTTTGGCCTGTACTCAGATCATTTCTTGTCATTGGATTAGAAAATGAAAAAGAGAAGAAAAGAGAGGATCCGTCTCTATTCTGTCTTCATCGCTTACCTTTATCTACAGAAAGTTGATTACCAGCATTTCTTAATGAAAATATTGTGACTCGTCTGTGTATGCACAGCTCTTGCGAATTGAAGAGGAGCTCGGCGCAGAAGCTGTTTATGCTGGAGCCAACTTCCGCAAGCCCGTCGAACCCTACTAGAGCATAAAATCGCATCCTTATTAGTGTGCAGATCCGGGTGTTGGGCTTGCTTTTGTCTGTTCTTGAGCAATGATTTTGCCGTTAAGGCGGGTCGAAAACACACAAGACCTGAACTCTTGTCGTTTTCAATAATTTTCAGGCTGGATCTTTTTTTGAGTTCCAACGATATAACGAGGGAGGACCGTTATGTTTTTCTCTATGGAGTAATTATTACTACGGTCGGCTTTGAGATCAATTTTTTTCTTATATTTTTCCTCTCTTACGACGGCTGTTGGTCTTTTTATCGATAGAGACATAAGTCGGTCCGGCAACTTCGTGTCATTTTCTAAATCCCCCCTTAAGCCGTTATGTCTACGTATGGTCATCAGGGTCGTTTTGTCGGATTGGGTAAATACGGGGTTGCTGATATATTGGTATTTATCAAGATATGGTACACGTACGACAAGCGTTAGCCCTTTGCCAGGCAACATGCCAGGATCCTCCTGATGTGATGTCCCTTGCCGGCAAAATCCCACCTCACCCTCCTCGCAGTTCTTCACTTCCTCGCTGTCCACGGCGGATTGAGAATAATGATCGTTCAAATCTCCGAGCCCTCGCGGACGTTCACTCTACAGCAAAAGAAAACTAGTACCTCCAATTTCCACGTTATTGCTGCGATAGAGAGCCTGATCTCGTCGACGGAGTGCTTCACGTCCGACTCCGTCATTGTCTCCGAGACCCTCCGAGACCTCCTTCATATCCATCGACAGCTTGAAGAATCTGTACTTTAGCTAGAGCAACCTCGTGCGTGTGCTGTTGGTGCGCGGAGCTCGCGTTGTTTTGAGACTATGGAGCTCGTGCGGATCGGAGTTGCACGCTCTATTCCGTTGGTCTAAGATGACAAAGCTACTGCTCATCTTCATCTTCATTTTTTAAATTTTTTCTGAATTATAAAAAAATCTTTCTGCACTTTTCTTTTTTATTTCCGTTGTTCGGGGGGTCGTTGGTCACTAGGTGAGGGTTGCGGTCCTCTCCTAAATTGTCTGTTGATTAGGAGTGTGCAATCGGACCGAGTATACTCGAGAACCAGACTGGCCCACCCTGAAAATAGGGTTAGGAACCCGTTCCCGTTGAAACCGGTTCGAAAACCAATTCCCAAAATTCGGAACTGGTTTAAATGAGTCCGGGAACCGGCTCCGATTGATTACCCACTCAGGAACTGGTTTCCGGATTGGTTTTGGAACCGATATTTAAGTATAGGTTAAAAACCCTATTTCTCTTGGCTCTCTCAAACACGTACGGCACTCCTCTTTTATTGTTCATCTTTCTCACTTGCTTCCCTCCCTCATTGGCTCCTTCTCGCACCATCCATTCGTCGGACGGTGTTCATCGGCGTCAAATTCTTGTATACCACGTGGATTAACTCGCCTAATTTATTTTTTATAGGAGGATTTATGCTTGCATAAATGAGTAACTTCATGTAATAGTTGTGGAAATAAGACTAATATTATACCCATGTTTATTGCTAATTCTTTGCCTTATGATTTATTTATTATAATTAGCTTGTGGATCCTTAATTTTTTATTTAGTCAAAAAGTTAATATATTTATTTATTACAAGTGCTTAATGTTTCAGAGGACTACATTATTTTCTTGCGTATTAATATAAAATTCGAAATCGTATAAGATATTAAGAGATTACAAAACAAGTTTCAATGGAAATAGGGTTGGTCACTATGTGAGGGTTGCAGCCCTCTCCTAAATTGTCTGTTGATTAGGAGTGTGCAATCGGACCGGGTATACTCGAGAACCAGACCGGCCCACCCTGAAAATAGGGTTAGGAACCGGTTCCCGTTAAAACCGGTTCGAAAACCAATTCCCAAAATTCGGAACTGGTTTAAATGAGTCCGGGAACCGGCTCCGATTGATTACCCACTCAAGAACTGGTTTCCGGATTGGTTTTGGAACCGATTTTGTAAGTATAGGTTAAAAACCCTATTTCTCTTGGCTCTCTCAAACACGTACGACACTCCTCTTTTATCGTTCCTCTTTCTCACTTGCTTCCCTCCCTCATTGGCTCCTTCTCGCACCGTCCATTCGTCGGACGATGTTCATCGGCGTCAAATTCTTGTATACCACGTGAATTGACTCGCCTAATTTCTTTTTTATAGAAGGATTTATGCTTGCATAAATGAGTAACTTCATGCACTAGTTGTGGAAATAAGACTAATATTATACCCATGTTTATTGCTAATTCTTTGCCTTATGATTTATTTATTATAATTAGCTTGTGGATCCTTAATTTTTTATTTAGTCAAAAAGTTAATATATTTATTTATTACAAGTGCTTAATGTTTCGGAGGACTACATTATTTTTTCACGTATTAATATAAAATTCGAAGTCGTATAAGATATCAGGAGATTACAAAACAAGTTTCAATGGAAATAGGTTGACCCTAGAACCGGACCGGAAAAATAGGATGGGTCAAGTATAAGATCCAATACAAACAAGATCGAGTATATGATCCAAAAAAGGAAAATCAGTTATAATAGGGTCGGGTACAAGGTCCAGGTCTAGACCCTATCCACCCTGGATCTGATCACCCCTATTATTGACGGTGGAAAAAGAACAAGAAAAGAAAGAATATGAAAGAAAAGAAAATTAGATAAAAAGTTTATACAAAAATTTAAAATTTTAAAAGAAAATTGTAAAAATTATTCACCTCGATACTAGCTGTACGACTAGGTCACATAAGACGGCTCATAGTCACATTGGCAATTTCTCACTATATAAAAAAAAGTTTAGAAATGAATAAGCAGCCTTATCCACATTAATTGTGCTTTGCTTTTCCTCCAAAGTTGTGAAAGGAAGCAAGGAGGAGCAAAAGAATAATGAAGACCGTGACTGGAAGGAGGAGTTTAGGGAAAAATCTTGTATTTTCTTCAATTCTCCTGAATGTACAATACTCTACAAATATAGTACAAGATGTACACCATAAATGGCAATGATATATTCTACAAATCAGATCTAATCTCAACAAATCAATCTCAATTTCAATCTAATTCCTAATTGATTTAGTGCAGGATAGAAACGGAATCTCGAGCATATCTTCCAACAAGTTAAATTTCTTCCTTCAAATTTTGTCTTAACACCATCCCCTTTCTCTTGCAATTTTTATTTCTCCTTCACCTTCGAAAAATCCAAATTCCAATATTTTATTCACCACTTCTATTTCACATTGATAATTACTTTAAATGTTTTCCCCATTAATCTCCAATTACATGTTTTACTTTTGGGATGGCCAAGAAGAGGACGAATGAAATCTCCATCAATTTGTCAAGTCAGTTTAACCCATTAAAGAAGTTCCTTAGAGACTTAAAAGTTCATTTTCTTTCATCAGTGTAGACATTGTCAAAGTTATCTTGCAACGTGGAACAAAAATGAAGATGTATAATGACATAGTTTCGACAGACACCACAGCTCATTTAGCTCTTACTATTGTCTATTCAAAGTTTTGCTTTTTTTTTTTGGTTCTCTATTCTATTAGAGTTCAAAATTAATTTTATGTTCCTTCTATCAAGGAGTTTTTATATTAAAAGAAAATTTGGTTTTGACGTACTTACATTTTCAGAGACCATAAACAATGGGAGTAAAAAGGGAATGAATGAAAAGCTGAAAAATGCAGGCTGTGGGGTTCGAACCCACGCGCACTTATGTGCAGAAGATCTTAAGTCTTCCCCCTTAACCTCTCGGGCAAACCTGCTGTTCGTGTCAGTATTATCCAAAAATTTGTTACATCGTACTTGTCTTTTTTTTAAACACTAATCGAGTTCCAAACTAGAACAGCCTGCTTCATAGATTCCACCATTACGAAGGCACTAAAAATGTTCGGCACTGAATTCATTGCTTATATAGATAACACGGAGCATTCATGGTTTAGAATTATAGCACCCCACGCTTCGGCGCTATTACAACGTCGCTGTTTTGATGTCCCTTCCGATGGTTTCTGAGCCCTTCAATTTTCAAGAAAATCCCCATCTTTTTCCCATCATAAGTGGTGCCCGCATCTCACTCTCGTCAGAATGCCCATCTCTCTGCTCTTTTAGGAGGAACGATTCCTGATAGAGCGTTTCCGTAGTCACCAGACTCACCACTGCTAACCACCATCAGAAATGAAAATTTCATCGACGTTAGCTACATCTTCCCTCATTTCATTATTGACTCACAACACTAACACAAAATTCACTTCCCCTCCCTCTTATCCCATTAACTCTTCCAGTATTATTAACTGAAATCATAGTCTCCGATCTCTCAATGCTCAAGTTTCGATATACTTTGCACAATCGCCTTACATCAACCATGCTAAAATTTACTTGGATTTATCAACCAAACCACCGGTATCAGCAACCATAATGAAAAATCCCAAATGCAAAGTTTCGAATGGGCTCAAAATGCGAACAGCTAACTGAAGGACACGAGTATTTCAACTTCAAACGTTTTAAGCCGTTACAGATCGTTAAGACCCATAGTTCGTTCCAGAATGGAGTCATGAAAAGCCACAACTAACAATAAAAGAACATCCTGGTTGCAGAGCCTCTTCGATTGGCATCACCCACCTCCGTCGGACAAAATCGCCAGTGTCTTTGGACTTCCCAAAGTTTTAGCTTCCACCATGCTTCGCTTTGTTGTGAGATTGAAGAGCCTGATCCGACTTAAATGACCTGCAACAGATGACAACGGCCTGGTGAATATGACTCCAAAAACATCAAAATTTTGACACTGTATAACTCCTATGGATGCTGTTTGAGATGACAAGCATCTACCGGTTGCAAGGTTTGCACGAGAACTCGTTGGAGTTTGGTGTTTGTTGCTTAGCTTGACCTTTACTGGCAATCACCTTCCCAGCTTGCTTAGAAGGGTATGGAGTTGCTACATGCTCACTGGCCTTCTTGCCATCTGCACCGATATCACATACCGCGACTGTAAATCTCAATGGCAACACAATATGCTTGTGGCTTTATTTTTAATGAGTAAGAGTATAGTTTGCTCATAAGTCATTGCATGCCAACTATAGATAAAAGTAGCATCAGGAATAAAACACCCATAGAAATTGCAACTTGAAGCAAGAATGGCAAAAAGACCTCGACTTTCTTCATCCATGAAACAGACTATAATACAATCAAACTCCAACATGAACAGGTCCTCAGAAACTAAACTTTGAGAATACTTCAACCAAGAAACTTTATTGTGGTACAGATGACATCAAAATTAGTCTGCACTAATCCTTCTACTCTTATTTTCCCTATTCTCCAGCAATTCTTTTTCCCTCGAGTGGCAGGAGTTATGCTTTAGAGTTTAAACAACATACCAGTCTTTTGAGGAGTTTCCAGTTTTGATTTCTTATCTGACGCAGGGGTTTTCAGTACAGAATCAGCAGGTCTCTTCTTACTTGGTTGAGCCTTTAAGAATCCAAAAAAGAAAAAGCTATCAGTGAGTCAGAAATCTTCCCAAAAGAAATGAGCAAACATAGATCTTTCATGACTCAAATATAATGCAGAGCATATGCTTCCTATAACCTTAGGCTCTTCCTCTTCAGAACTTTCCCCTTCCTCACTGTCATCATCATCTTCATCGCTACTTTCATCACCTCCATCGACCATGTCCTGAAATAAAAAAGGCAAATATAATCAAGGTATAAATCAAGCACTTAAAAGTCCAAGGCTCTCTGAGAAACTATTTCCGTTGGAAATCCATGAAATGGAAACGTATCAAATACACATTTATTAAAACTCTTACTAAGGATTTCTAGGTTCATCTGCAACAAAAAAAGACCAGCATTAACATGGCAGACTAGCACCCTCATAAATTTTATACATATGTTAAATATCATAAATACAGTTATGACAAAGAAAAACCTATCACGCCCACATATATCTCCATGATTTGCAGGAATAACCTCTCAAATTAGAAGATTATGATGATCTCCAGTTAATCATTGATAAGTCTCCACATCTCTACTATAAGCAATGTTCTGTCACCACCATCTAAAGATGGGTCAAGTATTTCAACAGCCACCATATAGAGAATAATCTAAAAATTTTAAGGCCAGCATTATTCTGTTTCTCTGATCTAGTTGACCCCCATTTCAGTTCTTTTATCTTCTTTTCTTTTCTTTTTCCATTAAATCATTTCAGTATTTTATCACCAAAAGGAAAACTAAGTCTCCAAAACCAGTAGCAAATCTTCTCAGAACACACCCAACTCAGCAGAAGCTCAATGAATCTGCAGCAGTCAATAGCCTTAAAGATGTCCTTCACAAAAAGATGAACTGATCGAAAATGTCATTCATAAAGTACCTCATCACCAGAATCATCCTCAGCATCATCATCTGAAGATACATCAGCATCTTCATCATCGTCCCCTTCATTTTTCCCATCCTCGTTTGATTCAACAATCTTTACCTTTTGCTTAGCAGAAGCCAGGTTGGGCTTTGCTGCATTGGCATTAGCAGTCACTGGTGCTTTTTTCGCAGGTACATCAGCTTGGGCTGAACAAGCATGAGTAAACCAAGCTAAGTTTTCTACAGAATGACTATCTTGGAATGAGCAAGAAAACCATTTTGTCAAGCTTAACAACAAGTACAAATCTCTGAATCATCTCCCATTCGAACACTCACCAGTAACATTAATTGGAAGACCCTCATCAGTGTCGGAGTCAGAATCTGAAGAAATAGAACAAGCATAGATTGTTAAATCAAAACAGCACACCACAAGAAAAAAGAATAAATTAACCTTACATTTGTAAAAATACTCACATGGACTGTCAGCGTCGGATGTGATGGCCCACAAAGCAGGGGTCAAGGAAAGAACAGAAGTAAATGACAAGCAGACATAACTTACTACTTGCTGCTCACTTCCAAGAAAATGCTTGATGAATGCAATATTCAAACATAAAGGACGAAAAGCATTTGTTGTGACTAGGGCCATTTTGAGAGTCACACAAACATACTTTTAAGAGTTCAAGATCAAGAAAAAGGATATCCACATGGAAGTAGTGTCTTATATCCACTGAAGAAGACGCTTCCATTTTTCCAATTGTGAGAAAGCTTAAAACTTTTCTCAAACACCAGATCAAAAGGTATCTGGGGAAACTTATCAGCAGAGAGAGTTCCGAGGACGAGTTTCTGAACCCCAATATGGACATACAGAAGTACAGATTCCTTTGTTTTTTCCTTGGTTTCTCCGAGACAGGCCTATGTCACCAAACCAATGTAAGCAAAAGTACAACACAAGCTCCAAGAAGTAGGGAAAAAAAATATTGCAACAAACTTGATAGCATGATCATCACCTGTGACAAATGCACAACTGTTTCAGCCCCAGGTTCGACATTGAGGGGTTCCCCACTTTTGACTTCCACACCTGTTCAAGGGCCACACATAACACCAAAATTCTCA
Source organism: Eucalyptus grandis (assembly GCF_016545825.1). NCBI lineage: Eukaryota > Viridiplantae > Streptophyta > Magnoliopsida > Myrtales > Myrtaceae > Eucalyptus > Eucalyptus grandis. The sequence continues at coordinate 30,579,145 of NC_052612.1, forward strand.
TTAGGAACCAAAAGGAGAACTGTGCTTCATCTGCTCAGGTGCCAGAGCAAAGATGCACTGTGACACACAATGGTAATAATTGGATCCCAGAGCTATAATGCAGTGCACACACCGATAATGATGTCAAAGAATCCAGCAAGCTTAAGCTATTCTTGATCTCAACCATGAAATTGAAACTGAATTATTTGAACAATAGAGATGTCTCGACAAATTAATTATGGGTTAATGCAAGCCTGCAGAAAATATCGGTGACAAGGCAAATAAGAAGAAGAGACAGCTCAGACAAAGAAATACCAAACTTGAATAGTCATAAATACGGCATCTGTTCCTGACGTAGAATTGCCATACAGACCAGACGAGTTTGCGCGAAACAGAGAAAACATGAAACCAAAGTCTACATAATTTTACTCTAAATGGCAAGGTTATCCTGTGGCTAAAAAAGAATATAGACCTCATGCGCTATTTTAGTTTGCCAAACACACGGTCCACGTCGGGAATTTCCCATGAGGGCAACAATCAAGCAGTTAGCTAACAAGAACCATGATGACACACCAACAGAAGAACGGGGAAGAAAATTCAACAGTGCACCGGCGGTTACTCGCAAGAAATTCCACACAAACCCTAGCCATCCGACGAACAGCAGAACAACACGAACACCACACGAGTTAAAAACACGGAGAAACGCATCCCTCAAAACCCTAGTCATCCGACGAACCGACAGAGAGAGCCGCGGAAACAGTCCCCTCGCGGCTCGACACGAAAACCTCAGCCGAGCGAAGCGGCGCCTACGCCGTGCCGGTCCAGAGCGCGAACGAAGACGATCGCGGCACGCCCGGCGGCGAGGCCGGGACTGGCGCGAGACGATCGCGCATCGAAAGGCGAAGCGCGAGAATTCAGGCTTCACGGCAAGCGCGATCACGAAACGACGATCACAACAAATTACAGAGAGAGAGAGAGAGATTCACCCCAGAACTCCATTGCTGACGGCGGAGAAGCTCGAGAGGGGACTGTGCGGTGAATTTTCTGGAAGACGATGAATTTTTGCAGAGCGAAAAAGAAAATATTTTAGGGCGTTCGAAAGGTGCTGCGTATTTATACGTGCGATCATCGATGATGAGGGATTTCTCCCTCTCGCCGGAGCTGCGATGTGGTGCCACGCGCGACGCGTGAGTTGTTGCGATCGTTAATTTGGACGGCCGGGATGAAATGCGCGGGTCAAGATTCTTTCGTCCTTTCTTCATTAGTGTCGAAGTCCCTTCTTCATCCTGTTTGATCTCGTGTCGTGTGTAAATTGAGTAGACTGATTGTTGAAATTAGAAAGGTGGGTTGAATTTTCATGGTCATGACAGGTTTGTGTTTGAATCGATGGCTGAGACAGTCTCATTTAAGGTTTGAATTTGGGTTGACAGGTGAAGACGATAGGATAGGTTTATGAGGATTGAAAAGAAATGTTTACATCGAGTGATGGCAATGACCATCTTAATCCTCTTCCTAGAAATCCCATATGGGTGGATACTAAAAGAGTAGCTAACTCAAATCACCATTTCATGCACAATTTTTACTAGATTTAACTAAGTGTATGTCTTACATTCTCTATGTTCTTGATAGATTATATTAATTTTAGTAGGTTTTCAATGGCATATTTCAACCATCTTTCATACTTATGTTTATTTGAAAAGTAGATCTCAAAATGATAATACCGTTCCATGTATCATATTGAATACGATATAAATAATCACATTAATAATTGTATTGACTTTTATCTCGATTTTCGGATGTATAAAGAGTTCCATTTACTTTTGGTTGTTCTTTCTTGGACATAAGAAGAACGCGAACTTAGATGTTATGTTAATCACTAGACTCAGTAAAATTATTGAAACATTCAATGCTAAAGAACCCCCATGTGCTCCATCATTTAGGAGATGTTGGCAAGACCGTCGAACCCTCATTGGTGGTTGGGTGGCATAGCTGTCACAGTCTATCATTTGTCTTTCGTCATTCATTATTTAAAAAGGTTTATTTCGCTTTTTTTTAAGCTTTTAATTCTTATTCCATATAAAAAAAAAAAAAGAGTTAGAAGAGTATATTGATGTAGTGCTGATGCGGTTTGCCGTGTCATCATTTTCATTTATTCATTTTACAAAATGGATAGTTTGAAAGAAAAAATGGATTGCAGCAATTTCGGTAGAAAGAGAAAAAGCGAGTAATTTATATTTTCTTTTAAGTGATCTGATCGGTTTTTCTGTAAATTGAAAAGTTATAATTTAATAAATCAAGTCAAGCCCTTCTTACCAATATATATACATTGGATATGTCTTCAGGTAGTATGATAATGGACAGCTTTGCGTTTTGGTGATACTTGGGAAAATTTGGAGCAAAACTTTTCACATTTTCATGAAATGTTGACTAAAAATTGATCTAACCCGCTATATGAGAATTTTGTAAATAGAGGTTGGTGAATACTTGAAATCAATTGATCAATCCCTCAAGAATTACGAGGTGGATGAGTAATTGATTTACATGTCCTCGTCTCAATCCCGAACCAAACCCAGTTCAATTATACTGAAAAAGTTTAAAATTATAAAAAAAATTTCAAGAATCTCTTCCTCTTTTTTCTAAAATGAAGGAACAATTTTTAGTAGATGAACCCACGAAAAGTTATACTATAATCCACTGATGCAACTTTTATCGAGAGAGAGCAAGCGACGAGAGACGCAAAGATCCGTTTGAAAGAGACTTAATAGCATCAGTCCAGTCAAGTCCAGCCCGCCCGACGAGACGAGTCGTTGCAGGTCGTCTTGCTGGGGACGTTCTTCGCTTACTTGGCCGTCGCCGGTTCGATTCTGCCCGGGAAGGTCGTTCCCGGCGCGAAGCTGCCTGACTCCACTATGGCTGCATTGGTCTGTCTTCTTCTTCCTCTTCCTTCATCGAGCCTTCTCTTGCTTGTTGCTGTGAAGGGGTTCTCGTGCTCTTAGATTTGCGATCCTTCATTGACTCGTTTTGTCTCTTCTTCTTCTGGTTGCTTTGCTTGGACTTGGTGCGTGGATGGACTTCCCTTGACCCAATGTATTAAAATAATTAAATGATACAATTGACTGGAATCCCTCCAAATCTCGTATAATAATGGAGTAGAAAGTCCCGAGTTTAAATTTTTTCAGGCATTTTCAATTTAATATTTTAGTACCAGGCGAAAAAACCAAACTAACTATGAGAGGAATTATTAGAATAATTATATAGTAAATCACGCCTTCTTAAGCTTTTAAAGTCGTAGGCGGTGATAAAAAAAAAAATCTCAAATACTGTATTTCTTAATATCTCGTGCATTCTTGCTTGTCTTGAAGAAGCAATGTATTCGTCTTATGTTTACTTTATACTTATGGTTAATTCAATGGTGTTTGTGTAGAACTAGGATGTAAACGTTATTTTGCTCTGTCTTTTTGGAGTTGCATTAGATTTGTAGTGGTTAAGTCTATAAAGATCAGATGAATCAGACGAGATGATGTAGCGCCCAAAATATGGATCAATCCTTGCCATTTTCTAAAATAAGATTCTGGACAACTAGCACATCTGATTTGTATGCAGGAATGACTTTGTGTTGTTACTTGCATGGATGATTGTTGAAACAGGGGGATCTTGTGCATTTACACGTATCTAATTGAATGTTTGCAGATAATAGCAGAAAGAGAACTCGAGCTGCTATCCACGACATTTATCTTCAGTACACTTGTAAGTGCGGAAATTTTGATTGCTTTTGTCTGTTATAGCATAAGTATGTCGTTTTCGTTATATATGTAGTTATCTCTTCATTGCATCTCTGCCTCTTTCATCTGGGCCGAGAGTTTCTTCATGATAGTGAGCTCTGGACTAGCATTGCTGCTGATGCTCTTCTCTGATACAGTTTTTCTCAGACAGGGTGCAAGTGCATAAGCACATTATCAATCGAGATAAGGGTAATATGAGTGCACACTTTGCAGATGCCAAACCTAGAACAAGAATACTTATGCTCTTGCTCATTAAATAATTTGTCGATTCAATTTAATGAAAATAAAGGTCTGACAAAGATAGTCACTTTTTTTTCATTGACATTTCTTCCTTGAATTAATAAGGATCCTGAATATCAAAACTCCTATTGCCCCTCAATCTTCTTCATGCTTCACCTCTTATTTATCACAACAATGCAAGACATTTGCAGACATTGTCTCAATTTGTTAGCAACTTATGTGAAGTACAACAATGAAATTAAGCAGAGGTTAGCTGGGCTTGTTAGACCAATCAAACATCAACTGGGCCAAGTCGTCAAGTTTCTTTGTGAGAACAGGAGAGAAACTTTATGTGGGGAAGCTGGTTCTCCACATCTCACGAATATGTGTTAAGTTATATTAAGTTGGCTTCTTGGCCATTCATGTTGCCGATCAGGTAGCTTCAGTTCAGAAAGTAGAGGAAGAAAGCTGTACAAATAAAGACTATCAGAAGAATCATACTGTCAAAACATTGGACTTGCTGGCATATGTTTGTGATTGGTAAATGCATTCTTCCATGAAGTGGCGTCCTAAACAATGGTGAATCTCCTTTTTCAGTGGTTCAAATGCCATTGTGCACCAAAATTTTATAGGATTGGTGGGTGCCTCTATACAATACCTAATTCAAGCTATATATTTGAAGAAGGGAGACACTAAACTTGGTAATGCAACAGTACACTTGGTTTGAGCCAGAAGTTAATCAAAATAAGATGAACCTCAGTTTAAGCGAAGTAATTTGGTAGCATATCATGTTCATCATGGAAAGAAATAAGCTGCATAATCAATCACAAGTTTATGTATGGATAATCATTACTAGCAATGTTTACATCATCAGCACAAATGAAAACTAGAAATGCGCACTGGAAAAAGAAACAAAAAAGTAAGGAACAACCTCGTCTGTTCTCTGACATATGCATGGGGTACAATCCAGCTAGAGCTAATATAAGTTTCCACTGATTGTGAGGTAGTTTGATCGACGCATGCACGTTTTAGGTTAAAAGAAAACGAAATATTTGGATGAAAGTTGTATTTGAAAACAACAAATAGAATACCAAATCTGCCCAATGATGTCTGCGTATTTATGGCCCCCATAAATCACCAAAGCACAAAAGCTAGATTTATTAGTACTCTAGAAGAGCCCCAACGCCAGAAGATAATTGAATTTCCATCGAGTTTTGCCAATTAATTGGTTTTGTCCAAACTACAGTCAAGAATTGCAATTTCCTTGTCTTGCTCTTCTAGATGGCAAAACAATGGCAATGCAGAAATCTTCTTCATTTCTTCTTGCCTATGCTGCTTCTGAAAGGCAATTTTAGCAATTGAAATCTCTCTTCCTGTTTACCCTAAGAAGGTTGCTCTATTGCCAGGTTACCATAGTACTCTATGCTTCTGAGTGCAAGTCATTGAGTAACGGTTCCTCCCTGAAGCCTCACCTCTAAGGAAACCTCACTCACAACTTGCATGTGTTTTCTCAATTCAGAAACTTTGGGCTGATAATTGATTGGATTTTCCATCTATGATACTCATTTTGAGTGTATCACTACAATATTTTTGCCCCTAAAAACTAGTCGCCACTCGTAAGTTGCAAGGATTTGAGGAATAGGTAGATACTCAGAAGTACTCCTCCTCTGTTTGCACCAAATACGCTACACTTGTTGTCATTTTTTAGTAACTGTACAAGGTTTAAAAACCAATGATCTAGCCGAATTCTATTTTGTATCATGATTTGTTCAGGACTCTTCATTTCTTTACTGTGCATGCAAGATAATTGCCATATTGTGAGATGAAAAGGTGCCATTTTTGGCTGGTATCTTCCATGATCAAAACTGACAATTCATCTTCTGTCCCCATCTATGGTCATGTACTAGCATTACATGGTAAACTGCACAGGTTTGCATTATCGCTTCGCCTAGTTATTTTCGAATGAAGAAAATATCTTGTTTTGTATTGGTCTTCTGTGAAATTTGTGGCTGTTACTGTATAATGTTGTCTTGCACAACATACTGATCATCATCTAATGTTGCTAATGATAGCTTTCTTGTTAATTTACAGGTGGTTTGGAGTACAGCTGAATCCTTAATTTATTGGGATAGACCTAACTTCTACCGAATGTTTTAGCTTTAAGTTATAAAATTTGTCTTCTGTAGGTTTTTCTTAGTACGAGCAGGTATGAGGGGCTGGCTTCCTATCAATCTGTCAGTTCTAGGTAGAAGTGTCCAAGATGGCAACTTAAACCTATAAGTGATCCTTTATCAATCATTCTGCGCAGTAATTTTATGATAACCTCTTTAGCAGTTTTTATAAAGTCAGATTTACAAATTCCCTTGTCTAACAATTCGTTTTTCTCTTTTTCCTGTTATATATCCTCGACTATTTTGTCCACGATGAGTATATGACTTCCACTTAAGTGCCTAACTTGTCTGTCTCTGCAGTCCTTAATCTTGCACACTAAAGTTTTCTCTAGGTTTTTAAACCTGGTTCTTTCTATTTTAAGCAACTACTTTGCTGCTAAAATCTGGGAGCTTTTATCTCCACTTACAGCTCTACTGGACCATACTTCAGGCTAATAATGAGTATCTTTAGATCATTTAACAAACGCTGCAATGCACATGTATAAGCTGGCCTCCCATATGCACTGCTGTTGTTTAGCAGACAGTTCTGCTGCTAAAATCCTTTTACTGTGGTCATGTGTTCTTTCAACCTTTAGTTCGCTGGGCTTGGGAACCTGTTAACTTGAAACTTCAATCCAAATTTTTAAGGTGACACCTAAATGGACTGACTGGAAATCTCAACCATAATTTTCATTCGTCCTACATTGCTAGTGTATATTATACAGAGAACAATATATGGTTCTGATTATAATGCTTTTAAGAAGGATAAAAATATTAACTGAGCAATGTGGGCGATGGAAAAATTAATGTTCACTTCTATAGTGCCAAATAATACTGCATTACTATTGGAGATTGTGCCCTCCCCTCCTGTCCCTCTCTTCCAAAACCTCTAAACGCTAGCCCAGAAAAAGAAAAGAAAGGGAGGGTGCTTCTCTGTGGAAATTTCATATGTGAGGAAGCACTCTACAGCTGATTTTGCTAGTATACAAGAGTGCTTCTTCAGCTTTGAAACAAAAATCTTCTGCTTATGAACTTTCAGACTTAATTACAACCTTGTTTGCTAATAACTGTATGCATCAGTTGCTATTCACTGTGCACAGCAGGTGAGACTCCTCACAACACCAAAAGCTATAATAAAAGGAGATGAGGTTCAGCTAATTGGCAATATTATGTTGTATCACAACCAGTCAAATTCCTAAGAGATAAGTGCTCTTCCTTGGGAGGTTGCCAGGCAAATGTTTGCTGCCTGGTAGTACTTAAAATTTCAGCTCGAGATATCCACGCGGCATCGTTCTTTTTTACCACTTCAATCAACACTCATTCGATAGAATCAGCAGCATCATGCTTTTTGCATTCTCCATCGACTCTATCTTATCAGCATCTTTTATTGTTTCTAGTAATTTATCTTTGTCATCTAATCCCTTCGCCAAACCTTAGGTTGGTAATAAGGCATGCATCTTAATGCTACACAATGCAAAGTTGTTTTGTTTAAATTATTAATTTCTATTTTCGCTCTAGTCATAAATGCAACAATAGAATTTCTAGACAATGATCAAACAAAAGTCCCAAATTAACTTTAGAAACCTTAACATTAGCTTTGATACAAATTGTTGTGAATAACGTCGAAGCTATTAGATTTTACAATTCAAGCTCAATGCAAAAAGAAGAAAGTGCCAAGGAAACCCGCGAAGAACAATAAAGACAATAGAGATTTACGTGTTTTGGTTATACTCTACGAAAAGAGTCAATGACCACTAATTGGAAATTGACTCTCTAAGGAAATATAGAGTCTATCAATACCACAGAAAGATTTCTTTTTATGCGTTGTGTTCATTCAATTAATTTCAAATAAGTCGTAGCTTGGTCAGACCAATAAAGAGAGCTGAGGTTATAGTTAAAGCTGCTAGTAGAAAACCGAAATAACTAGTTATAGTAAGCATGAAGATGAAGGAGCTAAATGAAATGTGTTCTTTTTATACATATGTTTAGAAAGCACTTCCCTAAGTTTCAATATACGAAGATAAGCAAAAATACCAATTCAAATGAAAGAATAAGTTCAATTGATAGTTGTTAATTCATCAATCATTATAGACGGGATTAACAAAAACATAGAGTAAGGGAGGTAGAAAAAGAGATCAATTAATCATTTGTAATGTCTACCTATCCCTTAATTTCGAATCAAGTGATTCATTAGATAATTCTTGAGTAGACTAATATTAAAATAATAAAATATTAAGAAATTCGAATCCATATAGAACAAAATTTGTAAAGAAATCCACAACAAATTAGAAGAATTAGAACGTTTACAATAGCCTAATAGTACAAGCATTTTTCCAACGCTATGTTAACCCAAAGTAATACCGACAAGTTTGTTTTTTTTTTTTTTTTAACAAAGTCTCTCACATACAACTCACTCGAAAAATTCATAGAGAGAAAATTCTAACATTTCTCTTGCATGCTTTCGTGTTAACTGAGTAGAATTCCAGTTTTATATCTCCTTATCTGACTTGCTAATTCAAAATAAGAAATCTACTCAAACTTAAAATCCAATTCCAATGTGAAAGTATCTTGATAATTTCTTATTGTTCGGACTGAAACCATATTTTTACATGAATTTGATATTTTCACTTAAATTAATTTTATTGTTTGACTCAAACTCGAAACATATTTTTAATCCTTTACCAAAAAAAAAAAAAACATATTTTTAATCAAATATTTTAGTCATCAGAAAAACGATAATATCTGATAAAGACTTCGTCCCAAATCCTAATTAAGCTGGCATCAAAGATTCTCACGTCTACATCTCGTCCTTGGAATGTCACCACCTAACTCGTGTAAGGTGAGATTTTTTTCCCGTTTTTGATCGGACATATTCCCTTTTCACCAAGATAAATATGACACGCTGGCCACGTAGAGCTGACTTATTACTTTCTAGGGATGCTAACAGGTCGAGATTAATTAGTTTTCTAACTAGCTTGCACTTCAATAGGTCGAAATCGAATTTCGAGTTGTGGAAAGCATTTGAGGTCCCATGCATGTGAAAAAACTCGGCTACAAGGTTCCATATGAGTCAAAGATATGTTTTAGGTCATACAGTGAAACTCAAACCCGACTAACTAATTCAAAAAATATCATAGTTAATTTCTTTGAACTACAATACTATTACTCACAAAGGTAAAGTACCCTAAAAAATATTTTCATCTTTCAACCACATTAATTATTCATCAATGCAATATAATATTCTCTTTCTCCCCCCAGTCTACAACATCCTCTCCCCCTTGTCTCTCTTATTTCTCTCGGGAAAGGCGACAGGGCCTCCAATTGAAGAACGGACTGCAAATTCTGGTGAGACGATGGTTTAGATATCTATACATGTGGAATTTCTCCGAAAACACGATAGCTTTCGGACGAAGTATAATCCAAAGTCTTCGGTTCATACATGTCCGAGATTCCTTGAATTTAACTGAGTTGGATTTGAAGTTCTCGATTAAAAAACCCTACTCGTGTTTTGAGTGGAGTTTGGGATATGGTCCACGTAGTTGGGTTAAAATCTAGTCCAAAACTGCCGTGACCACTTGGGAAAATTACGCAAGATCAGCTTTATCTCACGTTCATCATTCACGTATTTGTCTCTATAGTCTATCCGACGACTTCCTGTTCGGGTCAAAGCGCGTCTTGTCTGCAAGATAAAGATTGGCCGACACAAATTCACGCGCCGGACGCAGAAACAGATTCGGTGCTTTGCTCTACGCAACATTACAAAAGTACCTATTCAATTTCATTTTTTTTTAGAGAAAATTCCAAAATAAGATCCAAAGTGCCATATTTTTCTCAAATAAGGATCCGAAGTGGATATTGTTTCAAATAAGGACCTGAAGTGCTATCATTTTCTCAAATAAGGGCCTAAAGTGGATGTTGTTTCAAATAATAACTTGAAGTGGTTATGTTTATTTCAAATAAGGACTTGAAGTGGCTATATCCGTTTCAAATAAGGGCCTGAAGTGGCTATATTCGTTTCAAATAAGGACCTGTCTTTCTAGCGATCAAGAGCATTTTCATCATTTTCCCCTTTTTTTCTTTTCATTTATTTTGTTGGTTCTTCTTCTTCCTCTTTGCCGGTGGCCGGCCGACCACCGGCAATGCCCACAAAGGGCTGGGTGAGAGATGGCCTCACCCAGGTATGACAATCCTCGCCCAGGGAACATGTGCAAGGTTGGCCTGTGCTGGCCTCGAGCGAGGTTGACGAGGGCTAGACGACCTCATCGGCTGCCCTCGCTTGGGACCGATAAGGGCCGACCTCGCAGATGGCCCCTGGGCGAGGATCACCACGCTCAAACAAAGCCATCCCTCACTTGTGGCCAGCGTGGGTCGCCCACGCCGACGGGGGCAACCCTCACTTAGCCCTCTATGGGCATCATTGGTGGCTGGCTAACCACCAGCGAAGAGGAAGAAGAAGAACCAAAAAAAAAAAAAGAAATAAATAAAGGAAAAAAAGAAGAAGGTGAAGTGTCAAATGACAAAAATAACGTTGATTAGTCGGAAAATTTAGTTGGTCGGTGATTGGCGAGGTCGGATCCTTATTTGAAACAACTAAGGCCACTTCAGATCTTTATTTGAAACAATTAAGGCCACTTTAGATCCTTATTTGAAACAAAATTTACTTCGGACCCTTATTTAAGAAAATAATCGAATCCTTTTTTGAAATTTTTCCTTTTTTTTTTTTTTTTTATGAAGGTACCTACTCTGTAATTGCATCAAAGTTGGGAAAAGATCCCAACTTATGATATGGCGGACCAAAACATCTTATCGCACTTCACAAAGCTCCAAATGATAAGAAATGCACCAGCCGCTCTCCAGGGCATTTACCTTACTGGACTTTATCACTGCTTTTGGAATGCATAAGGTACAATTCAATGTTCCCTGGTCGTTGATCTCTCATCAACATGTTTTGAACCCAATCAAGCGTTAATTTCAGTTTATGCATGTCAGTTGACGTACAGAGTACATCAATTTCCATTGGCATCCGTGATTTTGTCCTTCTTTTCCCCCTCTTTTAGTCAGGCCATTTAGGCCCAGTTCGTTTCACGGAAAATGACTTACAGGAAAACATTTTCTGGATTTTCTGGTATTCATTTCGCGGAAAATCAACTACTCAAGGAAAATGTAACTACCTTCAAAGATGAGAAAAATGTTTTCCACTTCCATGACTTCTTTTACCTTATATCTTTTTACAAACACATTTTTGTTTTATTTTTATGCTTTTTTTCCTTTTCTTTTCATCTTTCTTCCTTAGCTTGGCCGGTGGCCGGCCACGACGGCGACCGGCGACCGGCCGCGAGCCAGCTTGAGCTCCGCCCTAGGCCGGCGAAGCTTCGCCTAGCCCAATCTGTGGAAGCCAAGCTCGCCCAAGCCCGACGAGCTCGGGCCTTGCCGGCTTGGGGCGAAGCTTTGGCCTTGCAGATCCGGCGAGCCGGGCGGGGCTCGGCCTTGCCGAGCTTGCTAGAGGTCCGGCGAGCCGCGAGCTTGCTGGGATTTGGCGGCGGAGCTCGGGCTCGCCCTGGATCGGAGCCGAGCTCCGCCGCGGATCCGGCGAGCTTGCGGCTCGCTAGAGCCCGACGAACCTCCCGAGCTCGGGCGAGATCAATCGAGCCTCAAGCTAGCCGGATCTGGCGACCGGATCTTAGTCGGCCGCCGGGCAGTCAGCCATCGTCAGGCGTGCGGCGGTGGAGGAAGGAGGAAGGAGGAGGAAGAAGGAGGAGGAAGGAGGAAGGAGGAAGGAGAAGGAAAAGAAAAGGAAAAAGAAAGAAAGAAAAATAATAAATAATAAAAATTTCGATTTTTTAAAATATAAATAATTAAAAATTCATTTTTAAAAATATAAAAAAATAAAACTAATGAACGGTGGAAAATAATAAAAAATTGTATTTTTAAAAATACAAATATTTTTGGTCAATTAAAAATATTAAAATTCAATTTTTTTGATAATTTTTCATCAACAATTAAATTAGTTAATGAACGGTGGAAAATGTTTTTATTTAAAATTCAAGTTTTAGCAGAATATTAGGAAAATATACCATTTTCCTGGAAAATGACTTCGAAAAAATGTTTTCCGGAGATGGTCCATTTTTGCGAAACGAACGGACCCTTAGTTGCGACAAATACGTCGTGACAAAAGTCGTCTTCTCTTTGCGGTGGGGGAATTCTTTCGGTGCACATGGGATGCCCAATTAAAGCCGTCTCCTTTTTATGGCGGGGGAATTCTTTTTCTGTACGCGGTTGTCTTGATCCGCTGTAGTCAAAGAAAGCAAAAGCTCTTCTGGCACATGAACGAGAGCATGTGTTTGCACTAAAATGCAGGCAAAACAATCAGCCCGTCGCTGAATTTAATTGTCGACCTATCATTTACTTCAGGAAAACTTATTAAGCAGGTCTGTTTATTGGAGATAAAATAATGATTTGGATACATGAAAAATGGAACGAGGGCAACCTGCATGCATAAGTTTTGCTAATTACGTGCAAATTGTTCTTAAGTAGGGTCATCGACATGAGTCAAAAACCAATCAATTTATGGAATTTATAAAATAATTCTTGAACTCCCACATAATTGGGGGCCTCTTCGCTTGTGCGATAGATTATTCAAAAAGGAAACAATGAACGGGGATAATTAAAGGTAATGAGTTGGCTTATGAGGGGAATTACCACCCATTTTAAGCTTCATAACAGAGAGCATACACTAATTAAGTCATGATTAGCTCTCTCTATGCGCAATATACTCGAGCATGCCCTTTTGGAATGACAAGCTCTAGATCAACATCATTGAAATCTTTAGTATTTCATGGGAAACAAGCTAAAGAAATGATAATATAAGTTGTTCATTCTTACTCCCCTTCTCTTGGATTAATCTATCGGACGTCGGGAAGATGGTAACACATCATACTTGGTTTCGTTACTAACATGTGTCGATTAGGTGCATTTTATTATTTTCTTAGCATTTTCCTATGGTGCTTGAGCATTGAGTGTATCAACAGCAGACCGAAAGTGAGGCTCATTTATATGAATGGCATTTTTTTTATCTATATTATAATCGATTGCTTATTTTTAACATTATTTTCATATATTAACATGTGCGCGCATGCGTGCGTGCGTGATTCTCTTTCTCTCTCTTATTAAATTCCCTACTATAGTGAGTAGCGGTTTCTTTGTTATTTCAGCAAATGAAACCAATCAGTTTTTGGAAATTATTTGCTTTCCATTATGAGGATAATAAATTAAATTCTAAACCTTACTTCTCATTTTTGCCCATTAAATTTGTCAAAAAAATTACACAAATAAGTCAATAGTAAATTCATGGAATCCGCAACTAATTGGCTATGTAATTTTTGTCCCTTTCTCGGAATAATATTCAATAAGAAAGAACAAGAATACGAAAAAGAAAAGGGTAAAGCAAGCAATTGGTATACTTTTATTTTCACGGTGTTTGATCATATAGCTCGTACAAGGGTTCCAGAGGGAACCATACATCTCAGCAATTTCCACAGAGTTATTGGGAAAAGATAACTCATTAGAATTCAATACTCATAGTTTTTATGCTCCAACCAAGAAAGATTTGACAAGTGCCTTCAATAACTTACTCAGCCTATCTCATAAAAATTCTTTTCGTTTTCTTGGAAATCGATTATAATAATACATAATACGGCCAAAAAGAAGTATTAAAGAATTTTGCTCACAAGATAGTAGGATCTTTGTTAATAAAAAGCAACCTAGTATCAGCGTCAACTATTTCGATGATCCACTTGCATTTTTCAATCGTGACATTTTTTGTGTCCCGATTTAGTGGAACTTGCTTTAATCGACAAGACGGACTTTCGAACCTCACTCCAAGCTTTAGTCAACAAGGAAAGGTAGCTGAACCCATCGTTTTCTAAACCCACAAAATAAAACAAAATTCAGAACACCAGTCGTACGGTCAGCATTAGTCCAATCGCCCTTCATATAAATAATTACCTCTCCCACGTGTTAGTGCTCATTATTGCTGCTACCGCGCATTCTATTGGTCCTTTCCAGGACATCCGAGAGGCAACTTTTATCCCTTTCTCGGACTAATCTTCAATGAGAAAGAACAAGAAAATAGAAAAGAAAAGGATAAAGAAAGTGGTCGGACGAAGGAGTATACTAATCAAACTAGTATACACAAGGACGTTTACACTTTTGAAGGTGTATTGGTCTGTAACACACGCAAGATCGGTATGGACGAACATGCACTAAAGATACTGACGGTACCATCGATCATTTTTTTTAAACATATTTTTTAAAATTTTTATTTTTTGTGAAATAAATGGAGTCTAAATTTCTATTATTTGTAACTTTTAAGGGAGTTAAATCAATGTGCACAAGTTTTTTAGGTTAAAAGTAAACGAAAGGATTTGGAAGAAAGTTCTTTACCAAAAAAAAAAAAAAGGATTTGGAAGAAAGTTGAGTTAAAACAACGCGCACAAGATTTTTTATCATAACGCAAATTGTTGATACCAAAAGAAGAATCGGTCATCCTTATCCCAGTGATCAAGTCACTTTCATGGTACTCATGTGTGGGTGGATCACTTGGTCTTAAATTTCCAGTTTGTACTAACAATCTTTTCTTTAATTTAGTTATTTTCGAATAGGTGGGGTTAGGTTGACAGGGGCTTCCTACCCACCATCGTGACACATGAATATTTGAAAGCCAATCATGAAAGAGTTCCAAAACCGATTAAAACACACATGAAAGTTTTGCTGATAATTTTTGTAAAATAGTTAACGGATTTTAGTTCATATTAAATGCAAAAAGAAAAATTATAAGAAAAATCAATAAAAAAAAATGAGGCATCTACTTGACGAGAGGGAGATCGTTGTTGATACCCAAAATTACCCTTATCATCATGTGCTGGTTACGAGAGTTGTTAACATTTGAAATTATCCTCACTATCACATGCTTGTCACAGGAATAAAAATAGTAGCAATTCGAAGAAGGATGACCAAGGTTTCGAGTTTTAATGGGCCTATAAGTGGAGATGCATAGTTGTATGGTAAGGCAGTTGATTGCCATGTGTTTAGGCCTAGATATACTACTGTGGACGTAAAATTCAAGTAGAATTGGTGTCAAGATTGAAGCGGAAGCATTTGAATCATAAAAGGGCGAGCAAGATTCAAGGAGCGATTATTGCTTGCTGGTCAAGTCTTGCAACCGTCGATAGGTCAAGAAACAACAAAATGTGGATAAGGCGATCAAGGAAGGAGCAACGAATGTGGGAGAAATTAGGAGTGACTTTTGAGGAAGGATTAACCGACTGACGGTTACTAGGTTACCTATAAATGCCACA
Source organism: Eucalyptus grandis (assembly GCF_016545825.1). Taxonomy (NCBI): domain Eukaryota; kingdom Viridiplantae; phylum Streptophyta; class Magnoliopsida; order Myrtales; family Myrtaceae; genus Eucalyptus; species Eucalyptus grandis. Next base: position 30,594,631 of record NC_052612.1, read on the forward strand.
GGTCACCCAACAAAGAGCCCCCAAACAACACATCAAAATTCTTTATTTTATCCTTTAGTTATCTTAACCTAGCCTGATTGAGTGGTAGTTTTGGATTTCCATCATTGATTCAATTTCAGTGAGTGTTTATATCTTAAGTAGCGTTGTTGATTAAATTCTAGTGTTGTCCAATTGTTCGGCTCCGGCATTGTGTCCTCATACCAATCTAAGAGTAGTGCCTTCTTGGTGTTATTTCTATTGTCTAGCATTGTCGATTAGATTCTAATGTTGTATTCTCGTACCCATCTAGGAGCATTTCCTTTCCGGTGTTGTTTCTATCGTTCATCGTTGTCGATTAGGTTCCAATATAATATTCTCATATCCATCTAGGAACGGTACCTTATGTTCTCATATCCATCTAGGAATAGTGCCTTCTTAGTATTGTCTCTACTGTCCATCGTCATAGATTAAATTCCAAAATTGCATCCTTATATCCATCCAGGAGCAGTACCATCTAGTGTTGTTTTTACTATGTAGTGCTATTGATTAGATTATGAGGTTGTCACTCACTTAATCTTAGCTACTTCTCATTAGCGTATTGAAGTGTATTTGAATTAAGCCGTTGATTAGATTCCGCACTTGTTATCACTAGTCCCGAGTTTGTGTTGGATGATTTTGTTGGACTCATATTGTTGCATTTGACCCTCTCTGTCCAATATTAACACAGAACCTAAGTCCCCTCAAATAAAAATCAAAATATAATACTTGGTGAAAGGTATTTTGTCGCGAGATTCAAAATTGATGAAACAGCCGTAGAAAAATTTATGGTAAAGACACAGAATACAAGCTTACATGCACAGTGCGTGCTTTGTCCGTAGCTGATATAAAGGTGGAAAAGGAGCATAAAACGCGTCAATCGTCAAAATAATATCTCACCTCTCTCTCTCTTGTCGATCGTCTTCTTCGTTCCCTGTCCTCCGAGCTCGAGCTCCACTCATGGCCAGGATCAAGCAGATAAAGGCAAGGCAGATCCTCGACTACCGTGGCAACTCCATGATTGAGGTTAGTTCCTTATGAATGTTCTTTACACGATTCCGCATAAAGAAAAATTCCGACATAGTATCAGAGCTAGACATGATTGTTTAGTTCTGGGCGTTTGTTGGAATTAAGCAGTAAAATCAAAGCCAGGTGTGCCCAGGTTCCTAACAGAGCCAGGCATGCGGTGGATTTTGGGAATTTGTCCTAATCATCTTCTACTAAAATTAAAGACATGGTGAAGGACCATGAAACTAAATCCAGAGACAGTTTACGCGATGCGGGCAAAGTCCCACATCGAGCGGCCCAGGAGATAGAAGCAGGGTTAAAAAAAGCAAGAGAAAGCCTCCGGTCATAATTGAAGTCAACAAATAGGCGAGAGCTTTCGATCAAAATAAAAATTAAAAAAGTAGGCGAGAGTTGCCGGTAGGCCTGTCGGTGGCGTTACCTGGGGCTTTTAAGGGTACTGACGAGATGCCACCTGAGAATGAGAGTCTGAGGAGGGCGGCCCTGCGATTATCCGATTGCCTTTTATGGCGAACTATTTATTGCCCCCGTGGCTTATATATGGCGAATTATCTTATAGGCTTATATGGCGAGCGGATTGCCTCCGAACTATCCATTACCCCGTATGGCTTCCTTTTCCTTTGGCTTATATGGTGAATTATCTTAAAGGCTTATATGGCGAGCAATTGCCTCCTATGGCGAACTATCCATTGGCCCCTTTTGGCTTATATGGCGATTGCCTCCTATGGCGAACTATCCATTGCCCCCTATGGCTTATATGGGAATTATCTTAAAGGTTTATATGGCGAGCGATTGCCTCCTATGGCGAACTATCCATTGGCCCCTTTTGGCTTATATGGCGAATTATCTTAAAGGCTTATATGGCGAGCGATTGCCTCCTATGGCGAACTATCCATTGGCCCCTTTTGGCTTATATGGCGAGCAATTGCCTCCTATGGCGAACTATCCATTGGCCCCTTTTGGCTTATATGGCGAATTATCTTAAAGGCTTATATGGCGAGCAATTGCCTCCTATGGCGAACTATCCATTGGCCCCTTTTGGCTTATATGGCGAATTATCTTAAAGGCTTATATGGCGAGCAATTGCCTCCTATGGCGAACTATCCATTGGCCCCTTTTGGCTTATATGGCGATTGCCTCCTATCCGATTGGAAGGCCAGTTATCCAGCTTGTGTGTTTCTTAGTTGTTGCTATTCTTGATTGCTTCACTGACTTAAAGAATCGATGGGATCTATTAAAGGCTGATGTGGCTCTTGACGACGGGACGTTTGCTAGAGCGGCTGTTCCTAGTTGTGCATCCACCGGTAAAGTTTTATGCTCCGACATTCCTCATTTTAACACATTTTGGATATATCATGTGTAGTTCCACGGATCTGCTATCATCTCGGTAGTTCATATAGTTTTGCTGGTGAAAATGATGTCGAGAAGATGTGTAAATAGCTTTTAGAAATTGCATCGTTGTTTACCTCTATTTACCTCTTGATTTCAGAGATCTATGAGGTGCTCAAACTGAGTGATGGTGGGTCTGATTATCTTGAAAAGGTCGTTTCCAAGGTTGTAAACCAATTCGTTTTTTCATTTATTTTTATTGTCTTCTGTTATGTCTATTGCTGTGTTTTTACCTATTGTGCTAACAAGCATCATCGTGTTAATGTGTATTTAGGCTGTCGAGAATGTCAACAAGATCATCGCCCCAGCCCTAGTTGGAATGGTTGGTTCAATTTGTAATCTGCTCGTTATGTCTTTCCGTTTCATAACAGTTGTTCTTTAGCAGTCTTACCTCTTTAGGATTTAGTTGCTAACTTAATCCCCAACTGCAAGATAATTGAGATGATTATTTCATGCAATTGAAGGTTGTAAATTTGCCTGATTTTTAATTTCTCGCCCAAGGTGACTACGTCATTTGATCTGTAGTTTTCTTTGTTCTTGCATGTTGTAGGATCCAACAGAGCAGGCTGCTATAGACAATATCATGGTTCAGCAGCTTGATGGAACTGAAAACGAGTGGGGTTGGTGTAAGCAAAAGGTACTATTTTAATGGTTTTGTTTGTCAGCCATGTTGTGGCGACCTTTTTTTTCTTTCTTTTTTTTGTCGACAAATGTACATTTTTTTCGCGAAGCTTGGAGTTGATGCTATACTTGTTGTGTCCCTTGCGGTCTGCAAAGCCGGGGCTGCTTCAAGAAGAATTCCGCTCTATCAGGTACTTTCAGCAATGCCATTTTTCACTGTGTTTGCTTTTGTCTGCATCTTTTCCGAGCACTTAAATTCTTCATTTTTCCAACTTGCTAGACTTGCCTTCAATTGACACTTTCAAAATTCTGGATGTTGTTTGTTCATATTGTTGACATGCAAAAAGTATCCTGCAACATCTTATACCAGGTATATTGATATTTACAACTGACTATATGAAACTTTTTTCTTGCTATAAGTGAAGTTATAACACAATGAGATAGTAGCAGGTGTTGGAACCAAAAGAAAAATATAATTTGGAAATTTGGAACAAGGCACAAATATAGATAGCAGGGAGAGCATACTGAAATTCAAATGCCTTTTGCTTCGGTGTAACTACAAATCTGAAGTCCACGACCTTTGTAGTGATTGGACTTGTCCATACCATGACAAACATTAAAAAAAATAAAAAATAAAGAAATGCACACAAACAAAATGAGATGGAAGACACAATAAATGAACTTGAATATAGGTGTGGACAACTCGTCCATGAGCTCTTCTAGCCTTCTTTGTCTTCTTGCTGCAGAAGCTTTTCTTCATTAAATGCTTGTAGCTTTTCCGTCTTCAATCTTCTTCTTCAAGAATCATGCTTCACCAATTCATTTTCATTTTTCTTCTTACGCTCACCATAAATCAAGGCATTCTTTGAAAATACTAACAACCAAATCTAGAACCTAGCAACCAACCGACGTGCTCAAATTTTTGATAATCGATTTTATATTTATTCTAACAGTGAGTCAACATCATTTCCACCGTTTATTCCACTGTCCATTTAAATCAAAATATGCTAACTTCGTTTCCCTCTTTTCATGGTTGCAGCATATTGCTAATCTTGCCGGTAACAGCAGATTGGTATTGCCTGTTCCTGCTTTTAAAGTTATTAATGGAAGCTCACTTGCTGGAAACAAACTTGCCATGCAAGTCTGTAGTCTGCTTCTTAACTACATTTTGCTAATATGTCTTTTCTAGGATTTCCTACTCTTATGCACCTATGCTGCAGGAGTTCATGATTCTTCCAGTTGGAGCTTCATCATTTAGGGAGGCCATGAAGATTGGTGTGGAAGTGTGTGACCATTTGAAGGTGCTAAAACCTATATTTGTCAAATTATCTTGAAAATTATTTTTCCAAAACTGGATTTCTAGTTTAGATCCTATCCACTGTTTGGTAAATCCCAGTAATAAGATCAGATATTTTTACATCTTATTATGTCCATTAGTAGGTATAAACATGTATTAGTGTAAATGAATCTAAAATTTTATATTGGAATTAAAATATTATTTATATTCACATTATTTTAATCTATTAATTTAAAAAGTATGTTATTCGAGAAAAATAACAAAAATCCTATCCATTTTTTTCTAACTTTCCCTGTGGGATAATTTTATATTTGTAATATTCATCTTATATACGACTTTATCATGTCTTAAGCAAGTACTAAACATAGAGTAAGATAAAGTTTTTTCTATTCCTGAATTTTGTTTCGACCGCCAAACGTAGACTTTTTTTTGGGTCATAGCCAAACATAGACTTAGAGGACAGGACAATTGAGACTTCTCTGTTATTGAGCATTTGTTCACATCGTCTTTCAATATAGCGCGAACAAAAAGGAGGATCAAACATCTACGGTGAAAGTTGGTTAATGTGGTTTCGTCCACATTTTTAGCTATTATTTTTATAATGATGAGTCTTTATTTGATTGACAATTTTTGTACTTTGCTCAAGGCTATAATCAAGAAGAAATATGGTCAGGCTGCAACTAATGTCCGTGACCCAGGTGGATTTATTAAGGTGAAATATATTGGTTTACGAACTATAATGAAATGGGAGCTACTTTTCTTTTCCCAGAATGTCGTTGTTAGACTTTTCACTTACATTATTGTTGCTTTTTGGTAATTCAGGAGAACGAAGAGATTCTAGAATTGCTCAAACAAGCCATTGAAAATGCAGATTACACTGACAAAGTGAGTTCTTGGACCAACCAACTGATGCGTCGGATGCGTTGCCATTGTTCTTTTTCTCTTTTATTTTTACGTTTAATGTTTTTGGATTTTCTTTCTTTTTTTTTTTTTTTTTGGGGGGGGTGATGGGGTTGACTTATTACTTTTTCATCCATGGAGAGGGGGACTTACGGGGAGTTTCTTGTAATATATCTTTCCTATTCAGGTCTTTATTGGAATGGATGCTGCTGCATCTGAGTTATATGGACAACATAGAACCTATGATATGAACGTCAAGGAAGAGGTTACTTTCTTTCATTGTTTATGCAGTCGAATGCATTTTCTGAAGAGTTAATAAGTGATAATGCTCCCTCAAGAAATCAATTTCCATGAACGTTGATAGCTTAAATATGTGCTTCTTGTAGTCGTCCATAAACAGGATTTAAAGTGCTCATCCTCTTCCATTGGTTTATGCAGAACAATGATGGATCTCAGAAGATTGCGGAGATGCTCTCGGCAATGTGTACAAGTCATTTGTGTGCGACTACGCTATCGTGTCGATTGAGGGTCCCTTTGACCAGGATGACTTGGAGAACTACGAAAAGATGACCGATGAAATTGGTGAACACGTCCAAATTGTGGGAGGTGATCAGTTGGGCACCAACCTCGCGGTGAGCTTGGGAACTTAATCTACAACACTCTCTCTCTATCTCTCTCTCTCTCTCTCTCTCTCTCATAATCATATTGTACTCCGCAGAGGATTGAGAAGGCGATTAATGAGAAAACTTGCAATGCTCTCCTTCTCAAGGTACATCACAGATCATCACTTTTGAACATGCAATCCATAGCTGACTACATCTACAATCAACTGACTGGAATGATCGTACAACAGGTTGATCAAATCGGATCTGTTACTGAGAGCATTAAGGCTGTAAAGATGTCAAAGGTGGCTGGGTGGGGAGTGATGGCTAGCTGCGGCAGTCTGGGACAGCAACGAAGCATAGCCAATGCATTCTTACCTCAGATGTTTTGCTTTGGCGATTGTACCAAACTTCGCTGCGGAGAAACAGAAGACGCTTTTATCGCGGACCTTTCTGTGGGTTTGGCCATGGTAAAAACACAGCATCACTTTGATCTTATATCAACTTTATTTAACCTTTAACCGACCAATTCTTTTGGCATTATTCTTGGGATCAGGGTCAGATTAAGACTGGAGCTCCACGCAGGTCAGAGCGGCAGGCCAAATATAACCGGGTCAGTATTGTTCTGTTTTTGTTTACTTGATTAAATTTAGTAGCTCTGCCTGTACTTGGATCATTTCTTGTAGTTAGGTTAGTTATGACTCGTGTTTGTAAATTCACAGCTCTTGCAAATAGAGAAGGAGCTTGGCGCAGACGCTGTTTATGCTGGAGCAGACTTCCGCAGGCCCGTTAATCCCTACTAGAGTACAACGGACATCTTTATTAGTGCGGTTCGAGGTGTTTGGCTTCCTATTTTTGCTCTTGAGCATTCGTCGTTGATGCCGCTTTAAAGTAAAAGCCCTGAACTTTCGTTGCCTTCGTTAAGGTCGAACGATATAGTAATGAGGAACCATCTGTGTGTGGCGGGATTCTAATACCCGTCGGTTTTTTTGATAATACCCGTCGGTTGCGAGATCAACTTGTTCTCCTTTCCCTCTCTTATGATGTCAGATCGTAGCGGTTGGTCTTTTATGTTTGTTCATTTTGATCTACTTTTCTAATTTGAACTCGTGTTTACTAAATCTAGGGATCTATTAAAAAAAAATATTTTGGATGTGTGCGTTACGAAAGCATGGTTTTGGTAGTAGTTATAATTTTTGGTTTGTGATATGTGCAAGTGTATGGTATATTTTGTGGAGGATGAACAAGGGACAAGGTAGGATAATTTGAAAAATATAGGACATGAGATATGGAGGAAATAGTTTTGTTAGTTAAACAAACTAGTTTGATGAAAGTACAATGAAGGTCTAAGACCTTGAAGAGTTCACCCCCACATACAAGGTGGAGGTAACCTCTCACCCACAAATGATCAACTTCCAAGCCTATTTATAGGCGTGAATTCCCCACCATACTCCACCGACATCTAGTACAAAAATTAATATAAAATTACAACTTTGCTTCTTTATCTCCTGCTCGTGCGGCTTCTTCGGATCTTCTGGTGACTTCTCCATTTTTCTTCATTTTTCTAATTTCAGTAGCTTTTGTTGACTTTTCTTTCGAGATTTCCCATGCACAAATTTCCCATGCACGTAGAGCTTGTTCTCTTGAAAACTCCAGCAACTACTATAATATTATTTTATTGTGTGCCCCTCTTTTCTTGATCAACTTGGGCTTCTTCACGTAGTACCAGAAGCTTCTTCAACATTTGAGAGTCTTCGAGTTTATTCTTCATTAAGCTAGTAGCTTCTAGATTTTGTTGAAAATGGATCACCAATTTCCAACAGGATCCTTGTCCGCTGTCACTAAGATTAGATGGACCGTTCATTTTATGCGCTTGGAACTCCGTCTTGCAATCCAAAATGTCACCCCCATTTTCCCTTTGAAACTATGTAGGGTGTTCCAGCTGATGGATCCTCTTTGGGGCCCATGACGTCCTCCCAAAAACATCTGTGCATAGCAAATTTTCTTCGTTGTCAAAACCTGTTCGGATGTATCTCATCATATCCATTTCTATCTCTGCTTTTGTCTATATTTATAACCTCAAATTTGTGCCGCAATTTTTTGTGATATTCCAAATCCTTCCCTACTCCATTATGGAATTTACCATAAAATGTCCAATTCGACTAGCTGACGTAATCGGGTAGCCGCAACTCCTCATATTACTCTTTTAGTAAATATAAATAGCTTTCGCTAAATATATATAATAAATCACATCAAATTAACAAACAAGATTACTTACTCAAAACTCATGCATTATAAATCTTCAATTAGGAAATTCATAGAATCGGCTCAATAAGGTTGAAAATATTTAAGATAAATGTCCATAGAAATCTAAAATATCATATGAGCAGTTTGGCTTGAAATTTCATTCTTGAGTGTTATTTTTAATGGTTGTACGCCCAAATGATCATTCTATGCATGTTTGTGTCTAGGTTAAAATCAATGTAAGCTGTTTGCATAAATATTTTTCAAATAGAATGAAATGCTACTAGATGATCATCAAAGTAATTAAGCGCAATCGAGTCTCCGAACTCTTTGAATCTCTTGTCCATAAAATTAAAGTAAGTCTCCCAACACTTTGCTTGGGTATCTAATTAATCCATCAAAAATTGATTAGTGGCGACTTCTAGATAAAATTAATTTATATATTAATAATTTGAACTTAAGTTACGAATTAGTATTGGCTTGAGAGAGCCTAAGTTAAATTTAGGCTTAGTAATTTTATAAAGCAATCCGAGATGGAGCACCTTGCGGAATGGTTGCGACAGTAGTTCGACGTTGGGCGAGAAGGGCAGCACCGTCGATCGTTGGTCAGTAGAGAAAGCAGCAACAATGATGTTGGCAGAAGTGCAGCTAGCTCGGGTCAGTTCAACGAGCAAGACAGCATCGTCAGCAATGGATCACGAGACGCAGTGATCACGGGTGGCACGGCGGCCTCATCAAGGTGGCACGACAGCATGGACACGATCAGGGCTGTGGCCAAGTCGCGATGGGGGTGCTGGGCCAGGGAGCCGAAGTAGGGCAAGGGCGTGACTCGGCTGTCATCGTCTTAGGCTAGAGCAGGACGTAGCTGCATCGTCGGGACTTGCGGCTAGAGGCATGGCAAGGCAAAGCAGCAGGCTCGTCATAGTGGTGTCGCTAGCTGGAGGACAAAGTTGCTACGGTTGGCGGGGGCGGTGGCTTGTTGAGGCAATAGATGCAGTGGCCCAGAGGCACGGCCAAGGACCTGGCCTCGAAGGGACGCGCAGCCAAGGGAGCTCGGCCATGGAGTAGTTTGGCCGACGGGCGCGGGCTGAACTCTCTCTCTCTCTCTCTCTCTCTCTCAGGTGTATCTTGTGTGTTTTTCTGAATAATGAATGTCCCCCTCCCATTTGTGAAGACCTAATGTCTTTATATAATGATGTTCTTAGGTCTTCCACGTGCTCGTAATTTAGGCCATAATTCAATGATGGACTTTAATCGCCTGGCCTAAGTCTATTTGAACTTAAAATTGATTAAAATGAGCTCAATTAGGCCATCCCCTCACTCAAAATTTCTGCCAAGCTATGATGTGCAATAGGTAAGTACATTAAAAATCTTAAAACTTATTTAAAAAATGCAATTAATTTATAAAAATTTAAAAACATTATCCTCGATGACTTAATGGCAAGGATTGAAAGGATTCATCAATTTATTTGGCTTATTAAAAATTAGCGGGATAAGAATAGTAGGAGTGCTAAAACTTTTGTATAGTGCTCACTTAACTGCCACATCGGAGTAAAATCACTCACTTAAATGTCACTTCTAGCCAAACGTCCTATGTGGATTTTTTGTGATTTTTTTTGTTTTCTTTTTCCTTTTTTTCTTTAGGGATGGCGAGGGTTGCCAGTGACCCTTGCCGGCCATGAAATCCTCGCCCATATTCGTGAAGGCCTTTAGGGAGAGCGAGGTAATGAGGGCCCTCGCCAGCCACTTGTGAGGCTGTCGGGCCTCGCCCAAGGCCTTCGTGGCCAAGGGAGAGGCAGCCCTCACCCAAATTGGGTGAGGATTTCGTGGCTAGCGAGGGTTGTCGGTGAATCTTGCCCGACAACCCTTGCCGCCCTAAAGAGAGAAAGCAAAAATAAAATAAAAAATAAAAATAAAAATTCAAAGAATAATAAAATAATATATTATTAAAATAATATTTTCTTGTGCCCACGTCGGATGACCGGCAGCTATGTCAACTTTTCACTGGGCAAATTGGAAGTAGCACTTAAGTGATTGATTTTTTAAATTTGTGGCACTCAAATGAGTGAAATAAATTTTTACACTCAAATAAGTATTGTACGAAAGTATTGACACTTATATTGTTCTTATTCTAAAATTAACCTCGGAAGTTCCAACCCCCATCGAGAATCACAATGATAAGTGTTTGTCACATTAATATGTGGTTGCCTTATCTTGATCTGCCATAATCAAAGAAACCGAAACCTTAATCATTCAGAGCCTGTCACTTATTGAAATTGACCTATCGATCACTTTAGAAACACAATAAATAGGTGATAAAGTACGAGATATTAGGAGATATGACAAATGAATGCTTTAATTCTATGACTGATGAGTAAGTTATCTGCTGTTATCTTTCTATCTTTCTATGGAGTATGTACAAACACTCCGATTTAATAATGTAAATCTCTTGTGTTTTTTATTGTTCTTTGTCTAATTTTTTTTGGTGATTTTGTTCTCTTCCGTTGATTTCATTGCAAGCTTTTGCATTTCATTTTACAAGGATAATCCAAAACTTAATTGGTGTAACCGATTGTGGATTAGGGGTTTTGTAGCTTAGGACTTAGAAATCACTTATTTAAACTTCATCAACTACGTGTAATCTACTCTTGCATAGAGTCATTGGCACAATTCAAAAACTAACAGTCAACTAGTTCATGAAATTTGTAGGATACTTCACGAGCCTTCAAATAATTGAGCCTCTATGCTCCTGCCATGGGGAAAAAAATAGAACGAGGATAATTAAACATGAAGAAGTTGGCTTATGAGGAGAATGACCACCTATTTTAAGCTTCATAATAGAGAGCATGCATACACTGATTAAACCATCATTAGCTCTCTCTACACGCATCATACTCAAGCATGCCATTTCGGAATAACAAGCCGTAGATCAACACCATTGAAATCTTTGGTTTCTCTTTGGAGAAAAGCTAAAGAAATGATAATGTAAGCTGTTCATCCTTACGCCCCTTCTCTTGGATTAAAATATCATACGTCGGGAAAATGGTAACGTATCATACTTATTAACATGTGTCGACTGGGGGCATTTTATTATTTTCTTTGCATTTCTTTTGGTGATTGAGCAGCGAATATATCAACAGTGGACCAAAGGTGAGGTTCATTCATATGAATGGCCTTTTTAATATATTATTATCAATCGCTTATTCTCAACACTATTTACATATATTTGTATATATATGTGTGTGATTCTCTTTATATTTTTGTCACCTTCTCTACTATAACCCGGAATGAGTGTTCTCTTTGTAACTTAGCAAATAAAACCAAGCACTTTCTGAAAATTTTTTGCTTTCAATTCTGAAGACGATAAAATAATTTCTAAACCTAACTTGGCACTTTCCTATCAATGTTTTATCTAAATAATTATTAAATAAATGTTCGTTAATTTTTCCTTTGAAAATGTAAAATAAAAAAAGATAATAAACCGTGGGACGTATGGACCATATAACTGGTAATGGCCTAAAAAATCACTTCTAACCCATTTGAATTTGTCAAAAAAAAATACACAACTAGGTCAATGGTAAATTCACAAACAACTGGCTATCTAATTCTCTTGTAAGTAGTGGTAATTGAGGCAAGGCCCTTTCTCGTAATAGTCTTTAATAAGAAAGAAAAAGATAAATAGAAATGAGTTAATACTAGGGATGTACATAGTCCAGATGGGCAATTCCCGACCTAGAATCGGGAACCGCTGAGGACTGGTTCCAAAAAATTGGAATCGAAAACCACCTATTAGTTGCATGGATCCACTCGAGAACTAGACCACTGGTTTAGTCCGGAGCCGCTCTCACCGATAATAATAACGTGTTTAGTCGGTTTGAGAGTGTCGACACTCCGACACAACATGAAGGTAGATCCATGGAACCGCTCTCACCAATAATAATAACGTGTTGACCAAGTGTCGAAAAGTGTTTGAGAGTGTCTGACACTCCGACACAACATGAAGACTTTTGGACAGTGTCGATGCTTCCTAGAATATCTCTTGCTTGATACATAGTAAATCATACTAAATTTACAAAAAAATAATTACTTATTCAAAATCTATGCATTATAGATTTTCAATTTAAAACCTATAAAATAGCATCATATAAGGTTGATTTTTTTTAAAGATGTGTCCATAGAAATCTGAAACATCCTATGAGCAGTTAGGCTTGAAGAGGCACCGATTACGATAGCCGTTAGATTATAATTGACTTTATTTTGGGGTTGGTGATAATTGTAAATCAGAAAAATTATTAAAAAATCTTAAATCTATTGTATGGTCATCAATGTAGTTTCAAACTTTTTAATTAGACCCATATAATCCTAACCCTTATTATGATTTTTAATATAGTTCATCTGATTAATTTTAGTTGAAAGTCGCTAATGTAGCATGTTAATGCTGTCCGTCTTATGGGTCATGAGTCAATAATCTGACTTCTCTCAAAAGAATGTCATTTTGAGAAATTTTACAAATTTTATGATTTTTTTTATTGTTTTGAGAAATTTTATAATTGTAGAATTTTTTTTTTCTTTTCTTCTTCAATTTTTCCCTTTTCCCCATTGTTCATCTTCCTAGGAAGAGCTAGCAAGGGTGGTGGGGTCTTCACGATGGTTGCGACCCTTGGTGGCCACAACTTGCCTAGTCTTGGGCAAGGGTCACTCTTTTCAAGATGATGAAGAGTGAGGAAAAGGAAAAAAAAAATAAACAAAAAAGGAAAAGAAAAAGTCAAAAAATTTATAGAATTACTCATAATGAAGTCGTTTTGAGTAGAGTTGTACACCATAGATTATTGGCCGTGTCTTGTAGGATGCTAACTCTAAATGGCTTGCCGCATTAACGATTCCTAGTCAAAATATTCCCGATGGACTACATTGAAATTGTTTGCTTTAATTAACATGTTCACGGCTCTAGATTTTGTATACTGAACACTCTGATCTGATTTTATTTACTGAGTTCTTCATAGAACTTCTTTGTCTCTAAGTAATTACAGGTGATCATTTATATATGCAAATAAGAGAAGAATAGACAAACACCCTTAGCATGAGTAGATGCCTTACAAAAAATAAAGCAAACAGTGTTACATGTGAACATAATACTGAAAGCAAATTCCTCCCTTAAAGCCAATAGATATAAGGGACCTTAGAATGGCACGATAGCATAGTCTTCGTTACTTCTTAATAGTATGCTTTGCACTAGTCCCTACGAGGATCTTGTGCATTAGAAACCTGAGGCCAAAGAGCCTTATACCCTAAATAGGTGTGAACCGAATGCTACAAGTCAATCCTGTTTGGGTAAGGCCTAAGAAAGATACCTTGAGAATGGAGTTCCTGCATGGATTCATTCTTATTTTTGGCATAGTCCCTCTTTGCTAGTTGGTCAATTTAAAAAATTTAGGATTGAATTGATAGTTATACAATAAATTTTTGACTTTTTAGATAAATTTTTATTATATGTACGTAACTAAATAACCAACGTACTATAAAAGAAATAAGGGCATTTTAGTTATTAATAGTTATTGGCTTCTGGTATCAGATTTCTCTACTATGAAATCACAAACCCAGCCCAAAGCATGTAAAGAGTTTTTCGCAGTTGATACCAAACCCATCCCACTGCCACTACCCGTTTATGTTTCATTGGGTTCCGAGCGAAATGGGTATCCGATTGTAACTGTCCAACAACCAGCTAGTTAGACCCAATTACTTTAGTGATTCATTTCTCCTCTGATTTCAACCAAATGAGAGAGAGAGAGAGACACCCACACCCCAAAACTCATTTGCCGATGGCGAGAAGCTGGCGAGGTACTTAGGGCATCCAAAAGATGCCTATTTATATGTGCGGGCGGGCGAATAATATTGATGGACTTTCGCCCTCGCCAGAGCAACGATGTAGTGCGGTGCGCGACGTGTTCATTCCTGTGATCGTGAATATGGATGACTGAGATGAAATGCACGGGCTGTACTCTTTAGTCGTTTCTTTATATCGTTAAAGTCCCTTCTACGCCCTTGATATCGGGTGTGTAAATTGAGTAGACTAATCCGCTGAAAATTAGAAAGATGGTCTGAATTTTCCCTGTCGTAAGTAGTTTATTGGCGGGATGATTGGAAGCGGAATTGATACGAAATGGACATGGCATTAGAGAAATAATTGTCATTAATCGTCATAAAAGTTTGCGTTTGAACGGATGATTTGAATGAGGTAATTGAGCTTCTCATTTAAGGTTTGGATTCAAGATGGATATCATAGGGTTGGCCCTTGAATTTTCTATCCTTTTGTCGCATTTTGCTCAAAGGGTTGAGTGGAGCTAGTACATCAAGTCGTTCACAAGGGCCAACTCGATCCTCTTTCTCAAGGATCCTTTATGAGGGAACTCTAAGGGAGTCACCAGTTCTAACTACAGTCCATATACGATTCATATTAGATTTGACTAACTGCCCTTCTTACCTCCTCTACATTCTTATGTAGTATTTATCTCAATAGTCTTTTAGTGGCATGTTTCAGTTCTCTTCCCCATTACTTTGTTATTGGAATTATGCTTATATGAAGAATGGATCGAAGAATGACAATACACCCTATGATCATTCCATGTGTCATACTACTAAATATGTTTAGAATAATCACGTTAATAGTCGCATTGACTCTTATCTATGTATTGGGAGCTCCATTTGTTTTCATGTATTCTATCTCGGACATACGAAGAACACACACTCATATGTTAAGTTAATTACTACACTTGACAGAAGTACTGTAACATTTAATGTTAAATAAAATCATGCGCTTAACCCACCCCCTGGTGGGCGAGTTGGTTAGGGCGCACATTGACCACACGAAAGGCCAGGGTTTGATTCCCCTACTTGTCACATTGTGCGACTTAAGTGGGGTGTCGTGGGTGGTGGGTTCCCGTGCTAGTACTTTACCGGGTTTATGTCGCCGGCTGCCGGCTATACAGCGATTCCCGAGTTGCTAAAAAAAAATAAAAATTATGCGCTCCATGTTTGGAAACGCTGGCCAGGGTTGTCGGACCCTTGTTGGTGGCCGGGTGATATTGTCACCACCATCTATCCTTCTCCTTCCGTCATCTATTACTAAGGGGTTTATTTATTTATTTAGCTTTTAGTTCTTACTCTGTATAAAAATGAGTTGAAAGAGCATGTTGATGTAGCGCTGACGTGGTTTGGTAGGTCATCATTTTCATTTATTCACTTGACAAAATGGATAATTTGAAAGAAATAAACAATTCTAAAACAAGAACAAGTGATATCTTTTCTTTCAAGTGATCTAGTTGGTTCTTTTGTAAATTGAAAAGTCATAATTTAATAAATCAGGTCGAGTTATCCATATAATATATATATATTGGATATATCTCTAAATGTGTGATGTTGGACTAAAAGTCGTGTCTACTGGTACTTAGGATAGTTTTGACAAAACAATGTGTATATTGGTACTTGAAAAGTTTGGAGCAAAGAATTTCACAAATTTCATGAAATATTGACTAAGAGCTAACCTAGCTAACCATTTAAGGAATTTGTAAATGGAGGTTAATAATCACTTTACATAAATCCTTAATGGATTACGGGGTGGATGACGAATCAAATTACATGCCATTATCTTAATCCAGAACTGAACCTAGTTCAATTATATGAAAAAAGTTCAAAATTATAAAAAAGAAATTTCAAGAATCTATTCCTTTTTTTTTATATTAAAAAGAAGGAATGATTTTTAGTAAATAAGCCTTTTGAAAATTATAGAGTACGAAAAACTTTAGATTGGTGCACTCGTAATAAATTTACCAAAAATTGATTTTTTGATTGTCAAAAACTCTAAACTAGTATATTTGTGACAAATTTACTTTTAATAATTTTTAAAATTTTATTGAAACGTGATGATTACGAGTCTACAAGTTTAAGTTTGTCACAAATGTGCCACTTTGCCATTTTTTGTGATATTAATTTAATTTAACAAAAATTAATGGAGGGTAATTAAAATTTTTGATAGTCAAATTGCTAGACTTAAATTAAGTGTAGCAATTTGGAATTTTTCAACGGTATTAGTTGTAAATTATATCAAAGTTCGGGGGTGTTACTTTTATCTAGCGAGCAACCGATGAAAAGCGCAAAGATCCGTCTTTCTTAAAAAAATAGACTCCCGTCAGTCACCGTCAAAGTCCGGTCCAATGAGAGGAGTCGTGTCCCGTAGCGAGAACGAGCGCGAGAGCTTCGCCGATTCATTTCCTCGAACACTTCTCCGACGATAGAGCTAGAGAGAGCGAGAGAGAGAGAGACGACGTCGCCATGGATCTCGCGGCTCTCCTTCCCGCACTGATCCCTTCCTGGAGCTCCGTGAGCAAACCTTCTCCCTCTCCTCCGCACTCGCATTTTCCTCCGCCTCCGATCCCGTCTTCTCATCCTCCATTTTGCAGGTCGTCCTGCTGGGGACGTTCTTCGCTTACTTGGCTGCCGCCGGCTCGATCCTCCCCGGGAAGGTCGTCCCCGGCGCGGCGCTGCCGGACGGCTCGAGGCTCCGCTATCGCTGCAATGGTCTGTCCTCTTCCTCCTCTTCTTCTTCTTCTTATTCTTTCGTCGAGCTTTTCCTTTGCTTGCTGCTGAGGCGCGGTTCTCGTGCTCTCTTAGATTCGTGATGCTCCATTGCCTCGTTTGTTTCTGCAGGTCTGGTGTCTCTTCTTCTCCTGGTCGCTTTGCTCGGGCTCGGTGCTTGGATGGACTTCCTCCGACCCACTGTATGTCCTGATTGCTTGTGCATTCTTTGGTGTTGCTTTAGAACTTGGATTTAGGTGTTCGCTATCGCTTTGTCCTTTTTGGCGTATGCTTTTGAAAGATTGTTAGTGGTTAAGTGTATGGAGATCAGATGAAACAGAGAAGTAGATGTTGAAGCGCCTGAAATATGGATCTATCTGTGCCATTTTACGAGAAATCTCGGACACCTAGTAGTTCTGATTTATATGCGGGAAGGGCATTGTATTGCATTGGCATGGATGATGGTAGATGCAGGGGGTGCTTGTGCATTTACGTGTGTATAATTGAATGTTTGCAGATAATAGCAGAAAGGGGACTTGAGCTGCTGTCCACGACTTTCATATTCAGCACTCTTGTAAGTTGCAGAAATTTCAGTTGCTTTTGTCTGTTAATAGCATAATTATATTGATGTCGTTGTGAATGTAGTTAGTTACATCTTCAGTGCATCTCTGCTGCCCTCTCTGACTCTTTCCTCTAGGCCTAAAGTTCTTCATGATGGTGAGCTCTGGACCAGCTTTCGTTCTGATGCCCCTCTCTGATACAGTTCTTCTCCCATAAAGAGCATGTGCATGAACATACTATGTGGAGATAAGGGTAAATATGCGTGAACACTTTGCGGATGCGAAACTTAGAATGAGAATGCTTATGCTCCCGCTCATCAATTAATTTTCAGTTCGTTTTAATGAAAATAAAAGGCTTACAGAATACTTTTTTTTGTTGAACTTTCTGCAACAAGACCGTTGGCTGTTTCTTCTGTGGAATTTATAATGATCCTGAATATCAAAAAGTCCCTTTGCCCTCAGTCTTCTTCATTGTTCACCTCTCGTTCATCACAGTGATGCAAGCACATTTGCATAGTTTCAATTTGTTAGCATTTAACTTCAAGTATAAAATGAAATCAGGCAGACGTTGTCTGGGCTTGCTAGATAAAATAATTGAAAGACTGAACCACAGTACAAAATGAGATTAAGCACATTTGCATAGTTTTAATTTCTTTGCAATTCAAAGACCGATTGAGCCAAATCATCAAGTTTCTTTTGGAGAATGTGAGAGAGACATTATGTGGGGAAGCTGGTTCCCCCCATCTCATGAACACATGTTAAGTTACATAAAGTAGGCTTCTTGGCTGTTCATTATCACTACTGCCAATCAGGTAGCTTCAGTTGAGAAAGCATGGGAAGAGAGCTGTACAAAAGAAAGACCATAGGAAGGATTTCAGAGTCAGAACATTGGATTTACTCGCATATGTTTGTGATTAGGAATTGCATTCTTCCTTGAAGTTGCATCCTAAATAATGAGGAGCACCTTTTTTAAGTGGTGCACTTGCCATTGTGCACCAAAAGTTCATAGATTGGTGGGTGCATCAACACAGCACCTTATCAAGTGATATATATGGGGAAGGAAGACACTCAGTAACACAACAATACCGTTGGTTTGAGCCAGAAATGAATCAGTATGTGCTGAACCTCCATTTAAGCAAAGTAATTTTGTACAACATCATGTTCATCATGTAAAATAAGGTGCATAATCAACCATGAGTTTTTGTATGGATAATTGTTTCTAGTAATGCTTATATTGTCAGTAGAAATGGAAACTAGGAAATAACCTTTTCTGATCTCTGATATATGCTAGGAAAAGAAAGAAAGAAAGCTAGGAAATTACCTTTTCTGATGTTCTCTGAAATATGCATAGGGTACAATTTAGCTAGAGTAAAAATAAGTTTCCATTGATTGTAAAATTTAATGGAGTTATATTAACACATGTACGCGTGTTTTAGGTTAAAAGCAAATGAAAGGATTTGGATGGAATTTGTATTTGAAAATGATAAATAGTATACCAAAATTGCGTAATGATGTCTGCATATGTGTGGGCCTCTGTTAATTACCAAAGCACAAAAGCTAGCTGATTTAATTAGTCTGTGGAAGTGCTCCAATGCCAGAAGATATTTGAGCTTCCATTAAGTTTGTTGAGTTTGTCAATTAATTGATTGTTCAAGCTACACTCAAGAATTTCCTTGTCTTGCTCTTTTAGATGTTAAACCATGGCAATACAGAAATTGTCTGCATTTCTTCTTGCTTTTGCTGCTTCTGAAAGGCAGTTTTAGCAGTTTAAATCTCTCTTCCCATTTCCACTTAGAAAATTGTTCTATTTATCCGGACATGAAAGAGGGAATAGCTGTTTTTGTCTCCTAATCATTTTGCTACGCACAATGTTTTGTGATTCCTGTTGCCAGGTTACGTTAGTACTCTATGCTGCTGGGTGCAATTCGGGGAGTAACAGTTGCTCCCTAAAGCCTCATCTTGCAGGAAACCTCATTCAGGACTTGTATGTGTTTTTCAGTTCAGAAATCGTGGCCTGATAATTAATTTGATTTGCCATCTATGCTACTAATTTCAAGTCTATCACTATGATATTCTTATCTTCTAAAAAACACGATTGCCACTTGTAAGTTGTAAGGACACAAGGGATAGATAAACTCTAGGAAGTATTCCTCCTTTCTTTGCACCTAAGATGCAACAGTTGTCGTCATATTCTAGTAATTATACTCTACAAGTACGGGGATTAAAAACCAGTGATCTAGCTTAGTTCTCTAAATTTTTTTTATCACAATTTTCATGACTGTTGATTTCTTTATTCTGTATGTACGAAAATTGCCACCTTATGAGATTAAAGTATGATGTTGAGGTGCCATTTTCTGTTTGTATCTTGCATGAACAAAAACAAAATTCATCTTTTGTTCATGTCCATGGTCATGTATTTGAATGACTTGGTAAATTGCTCAGGTTTCCATTATAGCTTCACCTGAAAACTATTCTTGATGAATAAATATCATGTTTATTGGTCTTCTGTGAAATGTGTGGCTGTTTCCATATTTGTTTTCTTGAACAGCATACTGGTCACCATCTGATGTTGCTAATGATATAATTTACAGGTGGTTTGGAATACAGCTGAATCCTCAATTTATTGGGATAGACCTCAAGTATGCAAACTTTTCCAGTCATTTTCATCGTTATTCTGATATTTAAAATACTTATATATGTCCATGCACATAACCTCTTGTGTGGACTGACTTATGATCACATCATTAGTGTTTTCCAGACTATGTGTCACCTTTCAAAAGTCTGTGAGGTTCAGCATTCCTCTGTTCTGTCACTTGACTGTCAGAGGCTGCTAATAGCACCAGTATATCCTTTTTCATAACATTAACTGCATGGGTGCTTATGTGGATCTTACTGTGAATTTAATCTCACTTTAACATCATATATACAGTTGTTGATCTTTCCGTTGCTGGTATTGGATGTTTTAGCTTTAATTTGTAAAATGTCTTCTGTAGGTTTTTCTTTGTTCGAGCAGGTATGATGGGATGGCTTCTTATCAATTTGTCAGTTCTAGCTAGAAGTGTCCCAGATGGCAACTTGAGCCTATCAATGGTCCTTTATCAACTATTCTGTGTGGTAATTTTATGATGATTTTTTTAGCATCTTTTGACAAAGTCAGTTATATGAGTTCCTTTGTCTAAGAATTCTTGTCTTTTTTACAGTTATATATCCTGGACTACTTTGTGCACGAGGAGTATATGACTTCCACGTGAGTGCATAACTTGTCTGTCTGTGCAATCCTTCAACTGCACACTGAAGTTGTCTACGGGTCATTAAACCTGGTTTTTTCTTTTTTAAGAAACCGCATTGCTGCTAAAAAGTAGGAACTTTTATCTTCACTTATGACTCTGCTCAACCGTACTATAGGCTAATACTGCGTCTCTTTAGAGCATTTAGGAAATGCTACTATGCTTATGTATGAACTGGCCCGCTATATGGGCTGCTTTAGTTTAGCAAACAGTTATGCTGCTAAACTCTCTTCATTGTGGCCATGTATTCTTCCAACCTTTAGTGTACTGGGCTTGGGCCATGGAACCTGTTAACTTGGAACTTTGACCCAAATTAGGTGACACCTAATGGACTGATTGGAAATTGTAACCGTGGTCTTTATTTGTCCTACATTGCTAGTGTTTATTGTGCTGAGATCAATGAATGAATCTTATTATAATACTTTTAAAATAAAATATTAGCTGAGCAATATGGGTGTTCAAAGATTTAGATTCCTTTTTGTAGTGACCAATAATACTGCAGTAATGTGGTAGTCATGCCCTGCCCTCCAGTACCTCTCTCCCACAACCTCTAAACACTAGCCAACAAAGAGAAAAGAAAGAAAGGATGCTGCTCTGTGGAATTATCATATGTAATTGGAGCACTCTATGGCTGGTTTTGCTAGTAATACAAGAGTGTTCTTCTTCAGCTTTGAAACAAAAAGTCTTCTGTTTGTTGATTTTCAGACTTAATTACAGGAGTGTTTGCCATTAATTGTATGCATCATATGCTATTCACTGCTGCACAGGAGGCCAGACTCCTCACAACAGTAGAAGCTATAATAGAAGGAAATGTGGTTCAACTAATTGGGAATCTCATGTTTTATTGCAACCAGTCAACTAAGTGCTTTTCCTTGGGAGGATGCCAGGCAAATGTTTGCTGCCTGGTATTTAAAATTTAAACTTGAGTGATCTACTGTACAAGTGAAACATCTAACGTAGTAAAGTCTGCAGTACATTCAAAACAATTTCATGATCCACTTTTCCACATTTGAGCCAAGACAAGTAAGACCTGAACCACTGAAAAGAACAATGAAAAAATTCATCCTTCTTTTCTGAGTAAGGGAGGGAGAATGTCTCATGGCCATATAATACGAGCTTCTCTAGAGTCTTTGATACAGTACCTGTCATTTTATGTGTTCTACTGAAGAAGATTCATTTTAAACTCTACTTAGAGATTCTACTTTAAAACTTTGTCTTCTAGTGTATCTGTGCCTTTGATAGATCATAAGCTTGTGTCTCATTTAAATATTAGCTTCCTTGTACCTGAATTGATTGATACATGTATAGACTCTTCAACAATCTCATTTAGGATGAGTTGCTTTGGTGAATATCACTTACCTATTCCTGTAGAATCCCATATATGTGTACTCTATTTTGTCATTTGGTCTCTTTTCTAGATGGGACATTATTGCAGAGAGATTGGGCTTCATGTTGGTATTTGGAGATCTAGTGTGGATTCCCTTCACATTTAGCATTCAGGTATGCCATCTAGAGAAGATGAACAGACAGTACGTTTGGTCATCAGAACTGTTTTTTTCCTTAGCTATCAATCATCACATTATCACACCATCTGTACCCCTATTTTTCTCTATACTTGCACATGGAGGGGGAGGGACCTTGTTTGTGTTTTATTTGGGGACAGGTCACTACTGAGTTTTTTCTTTCTCAATCTGATGCTTAGATTGATGGTTAATGCGCATTGCTTATCAACATGATGGGCAAGCCAATTAAGTTTATGATAAGCTCCATTCATGCGTAGCAAACATACATATTCTAAATCTCTGGATGTTGTGATTACTGTTCTTTTGTTCTTTTGGTGTTCAGTGAATTATTGACAGTTCATACAACATCTCTCTGCTTTATCGTTGTTCACTTTCTCTTAGGACTAGAAAAGTTGCCTTACTATACAAAATTGATTGCCTTTGAAGCATTGCAACCCTAAGTATCCACATCTCACTATGTTAGTAGTTGTACACTCTGAATTCAAGATTGCATCTACTTGAAACCATTTATCAGATAAATATGCAGTTTGGAAGATTATTTGAGGCATGTTTATATGCCTACATGAGTAATTGTCATCTCTGATACAGGGTTGGTGGCTTTTGAGGAATAACGTAGAGTTAACAACAATTGCTGCCATTGCTAATTGCTTTGTATTTCTGATTGGGTAGGCTTTACGTTGTCCTTTTGCTGATGAACCTAATATTGCCTGCCACCTTTACTAAGAATTCATTTCCTTTGCCTAAAAACTACGTAGATATATGGTGTTCCGAGGCGCTAACAAGCAAAAGCATGTGTTCAAAAGGAATCCCAAAGCACTTATATGGGCTCATCCTCCAAAAGTTGTGGGGGGGAAGTTGCTTGCTTCTGGTTATTGGTAATATAACAGTCTCCTCCTACTCTTGCTGTGACTTATGGTCATGTTAGTGTTATGAAGGTCATAAATGGAATCCAAGTCTAAGATGAATGGATAAAACCACCAAGTATGAGTAATGTAATGTGCTTGGAGCCTTGCACACCTACTTCAATAGCTTCCACTTGTATTGTTGGATTAATCAGCTTGCTCCTTTGCAGTTTAATGTCAATAAAAATGCTGTTAGCCTGGCTTTCACATCCTATACATATCAAAACTTCTCTATTGTCTGTACTTAAACGATTGTGAGACTGCTGTGACAGAACTCACTGATAGTCAATTCTTTCTGTTTCTTTGACACTTGGTATACATATAATTTGTTTCTCCTTATACCCACTTCCATTTATCTCTGTGAAGATGCACAATTTTTCAAATAAGGCATATTCATATAGAAAAGGAAAAGGTAGTTTGATCGTCTCCATCAATATGCTTTGTGAATGTGAATGTAATTTTGGTAGAATTTAAATGGAGAAGGCTAAAAGTGTGGTAAACGATGAATCTTATGTTTCTCTGATTCTGTTTCCCAAAAAGTTCGCTTTGCTTCTCCTGCTACTCGTGCAATTTTGACTTCACGTATCCTGTGGTTGAAGGGGAATTGCGAGGCACTGTAACTACCTTGGTGACTTGCTGCTGGCACTGTCCTTCAGCTGGCCTTGTGGACTAAGGTGATTTTTGACTTCACCCAACTCTATTATGATTTGCCATGCATGCCAAAATTAAGTAGATCACAGTTTTGAAGAG
Source organism: Eucalyptus grandis (assembly GCF_016545825.1). Classification (NCBI taxonomy): domain Eukaryota; kingdom Viridiplantae; phylum Streptophyta; class Magnoliopsida; order Myrtales; family Myrtaceae; genus Eucalyptus; species Eucalyptus grandis. The sequence continues at coordinate 30,618,318 of NC_052612.1, forward strand.
CTACTTCTCTTTTGCAGATCGCCAGTACCTTATTTCTACCCAATTTATCTCCTGATTCTGCTGATATGGAGAGAGAGAAGAGACGAAGCTCGTTGTGCAGAAAAGTACAGAGAGATTTGGGCAGAATACCGCAGACTAGTACCTTGGAGGATATTCCCCTATATCTATTAGATGTACAGTAGTTCATCTAGTAATGTTAGATCGTCCTACTTTCATAAGAAAAAAATCAGAGTGGGAGATTGAGGGGTCATTTGTTTTCTGTACTTGTTTTCTTAATCTTGGAAGTTGTAATTTCTTGGGAGGGTGGTATTACTTTTTCCTTGGTTCTTTTCTTATTTGAAAAAGAGAAATTTTGGGAGACCCTGGTAGGGTGGTGTTCTCTTTACCGTGATGAACTTTCTGGGGAAAAGCCCACATATGGTCTTTCTGTTGCTTTTGCGATTCGATCTTTTCCCAGTTATGCGATATTGAGTACTCTTGCTTCCCCAGTGTATGATGAAGTCCTTTCATCGCTTGCCATTACTATTAGTAACCTCGTCCAATCTTGTTCTTTTACTTTGTTTTATGGTGCCTCGTCCCCATCATTCCCAAAAAAAGAGGATCGGCATGCTTGCCTTCTGTATGGGCTATACTATTGGGGTGCATCATTCACTTTGCAGTGTAGACAGAAGGATGTTGAAGCATAGGCTTGTTATAAGAAGGATATGCAATAGATGGAAGGACCAATCGCGAGTAAAAATCTTCGTTTTTTTTTCTTTATAGTATTTTCTGAAGGTTGAGCATTAGCCAAATAACTGTTGACTAGATTTTGCTAAGGAGCATTCATACTTACAAGCTACAAAGAGTAAGATGCGGAAATTTTTTGAAGTGTTTCGAATGCTTACATTTTTCGCGACGTTTCAAATTATTGCTTGTACAATTTTTACCGAGGGAGATATATGTGCCAGCTAAAGAGGGTTATGGGGAAAAGATAACATATCAAAACTCAATGCCATAGTTTTCATTCTCCAGCTTTAGATAGATCTTGACGAGTGTCTTCAAAATGCTCATCCAGTGTATGTTAATGAAAATACTTCTGATTTATAAGAAGTCGATTATAGTAATACATAACACGAGAAAAATAACGTGTTAAAAAATCGTCGATTTTCCTTAATAGATCGTGGGATCTTTATTAATAAAATCTGACTTAGGATTAGCATAAACTATTTGCACTATCCACTTGCCTTTTGCAGCGGTGACTTCTTGTGTCCAGAGTCTATGTATAGCTTGCTTGAATCGACAAGATGGACTTTCGAACCTTCAAACACTAATCCAAGCCTTAATCGACAAGAAGAGATAGTTGGAAATTGTTTTTTACTCCCACAAACTTAAGGAAAAGAAGAAGATCAAAACCCTTAATCATGCGGTTAGCAATTAGTCCAGGCCTCCTTCAGTAAATAATCACGTCTCCCACTCATTAGTGCTCATTCATTAATGTGCGATCGATATTTTACAAGTTCACGCTTATGACATCATCGAAGGGTTAGCTAAGAGGTCGAGTGCTTGATTTTGGGGAAGCAAATCTCCGTTCAAATTGTAACGACTACCACTTTAAGAATTTAGCCTTCCTTTGGTTTTTCCAGGGACCGACCCATCAAATATTGGATTTAAGCATGTCAAAGGGGCATTATTTTTTTTTTTTTGGGGGGATTTATGGGCATTAACTAGTAGGGGTGAGCATGGTCCGGGTTGGGCCGGTCCACCCCACCAACCCTGGGATCAGCCGCGGTGTTGGTCTTTGATTTTTGGGACCGAGGGCCCGACTCTATTGAGCTTGGGACCGACGATGACGGACCGACCAAGTCAACCTAAGACCAACGATAATTTTTATTTCATTTTTTTTTTTTGTAAAGGGTAAGAATTAATTTTTTATTTCATTTTTTGTACTCCTTAAAAAAACAATTGAGAACTGGACTGACCTAATGAGTTCGATCGTGTTTCAAAGTCAACCCAGGACTAACCAATAATTTTTATTTCATTTTTGTACTCTTTGAAAGGGCAACAGAGGACCGTACTTACCCAATAGGTTCGATAATGAGCAAGGTCGGCTAAAAAAAGGCAAGTAATGAGGGTCGAGTGGGATGAGTGTCGAACAGAATGAGCATCGAATGTCAAGCGAGGACCAATAAGCCAAGTGAGCATGGAGCGGTGAACGGCATGAGTGACCCAAAGCGAGTGAGGCGAGTGTCGAGTGACGAGCGGAGAAGTTGTATTTTATTTTTATTTTTATTTTTTTATTTTATTTTAGCAAATTGAAGACTAAAAGGACAAATAAGACATAAGAGAACGGATATTAGAGGATAATGCCATAAGGTGCCTTTTTGGACGCCGTGAGGATTTCTCACAAAAACATTTTCCTCATTCGTAAATTATGACTATTGACACTGTAAAAGACATTAAAAACCTAAGTTATTAAAGAACAACATAAAATTGCTTGAACTCCTCTCTAAAGAATTGTTTAATGTTGTTGGCGTTGTTTATTTTAATGTTTTATCTATATAAAAAAATTATATATATTATAAATAATATATATATATGTCAGAGTTAAACCAATCCGAAATTCTCAGGATCGAGAATCGACCCGCACAGTGCTGGTCTAGGAATATTAGGATCAAAGACCGACCCAGTCTCCCTGGGAACGGGACCAGGTCCGGCAAGGTTGGGCCGGTCGAGGGTTAGTCCAGGGTCGATCAGCACCGATGCTCACCCCTATTAACTAGTACTCCAAAGTGCAAAGCTAGGATCAGATAATGAGTTTTATACACTTTCAGACCTATCGACATTGTGTTTGAGAGAAATCTCTCAATACCGCCAGGCTTAGAGTAAACGAAGTTGCCAATCATGAATAATGTGAGACCAAAATCAAACAAGAATTGAGCATATAGTGTACGAGAATGTGTGAGCTTTATTTTTCTCGATCATATCGACGAATTATCAACTTTAGCATTGGGATTACCTATATCTATAATCGTGAACATTTTATCGACCACTGCCAAGGGTTCGTTCTACTTTCGTAAATCTATGGATGCCATTATTAATTGTCTCTGCTTATTAAGCTTGTCTTCGGTTCCCTTCTATTGCTACTTTTTTCTTAAAACTCTCGACCGTCATAAAAAGCCTCAACTCGATGCTTTTGTCGGGAGCCTACGTTCATGTTTTGAAAATGACACATAAATCCTGAAAGCAGACAAATGGACACCTCCATTCGAATCTGTCCAAGCTCACCATAACATAATCCTAACCTTTTGTCAGTTTTCAGATACATGACCTTTCTTCTGATATGCTTTCGATCATCGCCTTCGACAATTTGAACCAACCAAGTCCATCCCTCTTATGTTTAAGAAGATAGGTCCAGACTTCCCTCGAAATGTGATCAACAATGAACAACACATACCAGGCACCAACCTTGGCGAGAACTTGAGAGGTCCTTATATATCTGAGTGTATGCGGCCTGCGATCTCTAAGGTCTACTGAATTGCCTTTATGAAGTTTACTCTTCGCTAGCTACCCATATCATAATATTTATAGGAGTTTAGCTTCTCAATGCTGCATCTTTTTGACCACTTCAATCAACCACTCATCCGATAGATCTAAGAGAATTATGCTTTTTGCCTTCTCCATCAACTTCACCCTATGAGCCTCTTTTAGTGTTTATGGTAATATATCTTTGCCATCCAATGCTTTCGTCAAAACCTGAATTGTTAATAGGACACAAATCTTTATATTGCACAATAGAAAGTTGTTCCTCCTATTGAATTTCTCAATTTCAACTTTAGCTTCGGACATGTTTGCAACAACATAATTTCCAAACTGTTTTTAGACAAACAAAAGTCCCAAGTTAACTCTAGAAACCTTAACCCCAGTTCTGATATTGATTGTCATGAAATAACACAGAAGTGATCTTACAATTCGCGTCTTGCGTGAGAAGAGAAAATTACTAAAGAAATCAAGGAAGAATCATCAAAGCACTAAGAACTTATGTGGTTTAGTTTGAGTTTGGTACCTATTTTATGGAGAGAGCTAGTAGCATATAAATCCACTATGAATTTGAAGAATATAACATTCACAATTGCTCAATTGTTAAAGTGCTTCCTAACACTAAATTACACCCAAAGCAAAACTTACAGGTTCTTTTAACACGATCTCTCATAAAGAATTCGCTCAGAAAATTTATAAAGAAAAAGCCCTAAAAAATCCTCTTGCTTGCTCTAGCGGACAAACAAACAAGTGGAATTTCCTTTGTATATGTTCTTATTTGACTTGCTGATTAAAATTATTAAATCTATTCAAACTAGGAATCCAACTTCAATATATAAAGTATTTCATTAATTTCTTACTTGTTCGGAAGTGAAACTATAAATTCTATTTGAATTTGAATTATTTAATTAATTCAAATTTTCTTTTTTCCCGGACTCAAAGTTAAAAAATTCAAATTTTATCAACAATAATAAATAAATAAATAAAATGCTGAGATTTGAGGTCCTTATTAAGTAAGCACCGAAGATTGAGATGCAAATATCTGAGTGTTAAAACTTGGCATGGTATGACATTTAAATACTAAAAGTTTGGAAAGGTATATTTAAGTGTCAAAATCGGAGCAAAATGAATTAGTTAAGTGCCAACGGCGAGAAATTTTAGTGAAAATATTAATGCGGTGTTTTTTGGTGAGAAAAGTGTAAAATGACAATTGTTTTGCACACTAATGTAGCTAAATCGTTCTACATGCGACGTGGTTAGATAAGTTGAAAACGACGTCATTTTATCTCCAATTTGAGTTTTAATATAAATATTAATTAAATTAAATTAAAAGCTAAATAAATAAATAAATGAAAGAAGAAGAAGAAGATTGCAAAAGGCTTGTTCGGCGAGGGATGTGCAAGCCCTTGCCACCACCTCCCAACCATCACTGGGGACCCGGCCAACCCTCCCCCTATCATCGCTGGCCCTTCCCAGCGACGGAGGGGAGGCGACGGTGGCGAGAGCTGGTCTGCAATCTTCTTTTTCTTTTTCATGTTCTTCTTCTTTTTAAATTTAGTTTTAAATTTAAATTAATTAATACTTATATTAAAATTTAAATAAGAGGCAAAATGACCTTATTTTCACTATTCTTTGTTAAGTCAGCTTTCAAAGAGCCACATAGGCCAATTAAATTATTAAAAGAATGTCACATAAGATTTCTGGAACTCTTCACCAAAGTTAGCACTAAAATGTTCCAATTTACAAAAAAAGTGGCACTTATTTATATATTTTGTAACTTTTAGCATTTAAGTTTCTTCTGTTAAGTTTTGTTGCACTGTACTTCTGCCTTGAAGATTATCACATTTAGATCTTGTCCTAGAATTGTCACCATCTAAGTTGCGCAAGGCTGGCTCTTTTTCGGCATTTTCAATCCAACATATGTCCCTTTTCACCGAGATAATATCACATGTTTGTGACCATTGCTAACGGATAACTTACCAAATGGTAACAGGTCGAGATTAATTAGGTTCCTAATCAGCTCGTCACAATCAAATTTCGAGTTATGGAGAGGATTTCGGGTCCAATCATGCAACGAACTTTCAGATAGCGTTCGATATGATTTAAAAGACATGATTGGCAGATACTGTCAAACTCAAACCCAACCATCTGATCCAAAGAATATCCTGGTCAAGTTCTTGAAGGCAACTAAGAGATTTCCTTTTCTTCTCAAGTAAAATTTGAAAAACTCCAAACCGATATGTTTATAATAAGTTCACCAAAAATTAATTTTTTGACCTAAAAAACTCAAAAACTAATACATTTGTGATAAATTTATTATAAACTAATGTTGCAAATTTATTTCATTAGTAACAAATTTATCTTCCGTTAGTTTTGTTAAATTGAATTTATATTATGAATATAAATTTGATACACTTATGACAAATGGAGAGTAAAATTCTAAATTGATACACTTGGTAAAATTTAATGAAAATTAGATAATAAATTTATTACAAGCATATTATTTTGAGGTTTTCATTGTATTAACCATTTTGAACTCCTTTGATCAGTTGGCTTCTTTGGGGAAGACTGGACTGGCTAATGCTGGTGGTGATGTGATGGTTTAGATATCTATTATGTAATGTGGGATTCCTCCAAAAACACGACGGTTTTATTAAAAAAAAAAAAAAAAGAGAGAAAGGAATAACATGATGACGGGTTCAGGCCATCCGTGTACTAGATTCCCTGTTTTTAAATTGAATTGTATTTGGAATTCTCTATTAAGAAACCCTACTCATTGTTTGAATTGGATTTGGCATTCTCTATTAAGAAATTCTACTCATTGTTCGAGTCGGAGTTTGGAATATATATGCGTCTCAAGCTTTCGTAATGTTCTATAAGGTAAAAAATCAATGTCCGATGATCGTTGGTCACTGGCGTCGCATCGACATTTTTGGAATCCACTCGAGCGTTAATTCCAGTTTGTGCATGTCGATAGGCATAGGGTGCGTTTGGTTCGGCATTTGGAAAGCCCATTGGAAAAATGCAAAGCAGTTAAGCCTAAAGGGCTTTGGAGGGAATGCAAAGACTGTTTGGTAAATTCTACTTTGAAAAGCAACTTTGAGATAAATGCTGTTTAGTAAAAAAACACATTTAGAAAGCCCATTTGGTGATTAATGTAAATATTTTTATTTTGATTTGTTTAAAATTAAGAAAATAATGTTTGTAACCTTTTTAATTGATATTTTATAACAATTTTAAAGATGTTGTGTAAACAATTTTATTAAAATTAAAATTCATTTTTTTTTAGTAAAAGACATCAAATAGAAAAAATTTACGTGCGCTCTTTCTCAATTAAAATAAAAATACTTTAATTACAATAAAAACATGATAACATATGCTTTGAGGAAAGAGTTCATTATCCTTAAAAATTACAAATATCCTTAATTATTTCATAAATGCATAGCTATTTGATCACGTAGACATCAAATAGAAAAAAATTTACGTGCGCTCTTTCTCAATTAAAATAAAAATACTTTAATTACAATAAAAACATGATAATATATGCTTTGAGGAAAGAGTTCATTATCCTTAAAAATTACAAATATCCTTAATTACTTCATAAATGCATAGCTATTTGATCACGTAGACATCAAATAGAAAAATTTACGTGCGCTCTTTCTCAATTAAAATAAAAATACTTTAATTACAATAAAAACATGATAACATATGCTTTGAGGAAAGAGTTTATTATCCTTAAAAATTACAAATATCCTTAATTACTTCATAAATGCATAGCTATTTGATCACGTAAACATGCCATATCAGATGCTACATCATCATTTGAAGCATTACCCTCCCCATTAACATTATCAGGATCAATTGTATATAAATTGGAATCCAAATCTACTCTAACAAAATGTGTATCATTCAGGGCATTTCTTCGTATATAATTGTGCAAAGCCATCGTTGCTATCACAATTTTCACTTGCTTTGTATATGGATAACTTGGCATGCCCTTTAAAATTTTCCACTTCTTCTTCAATATGCCAAAAGCTCGCTCAATTTCTGATCGTAATGAGGAGTGAGCACGATTGAACACTTCTTTATAACCTGTCGGTTGAGGACCTTGTTGAAACTCAGGTAAATGATATCTAACTTCTTTATATGGCCCCAAATAACCTGTGGGATTTGGATATCCAGCATCAACCAAATAATATTTACCTACACAAAAAAATTTGTAAATTTAATCAACATATAACACATACGTATATTAATGCATAAAAATTATTAATTAACTAACCTTTTGGAGGATGAGGAAATTGTAAATCATGTCTCCTGATGGCTTCATAAAAGATACGAGTGTCATGAGCTGTTCCCTCCCAACCGGCCCACACGTAAGTAAATTCCATGTTAAAATTACACACGACCATCACATTTGCGTCGGTGTTCCTTTTCGACCAATAAAAACGAAGCTGCTCACTCGTAGGTACCACCGCTGGAATATAAGTACCATCTATAGCTCCAATACAATCCTAAAACAAGAAGAAGAATATTATTTGATTTATATTTAATTCATATTTTGTATTGTATAATCATAACTTACCTTAAATTGTGGAAAAAATCTTGTATTATTCCTGATCTTCTTTGGAACTTCCTTGAATTGTCGATCGGATGGTTGGATCAAATTTGCTCCCATTTCACATACTTTATCCAAAACTAAGCTAAATAGCCTGGATATGGTTTCCCCAGAATGCTGAAAGCGCTCTTGTGCTAATCTATTACCTATATTATGTCCTAAAATATGAAGAAATAATCCTAACATTTCTACAATATCAATATTTCTAGTTCCTTTCAAACCATATTGTGTCACTAAATCATTCATTAAATTATTAAACACAATTCTATCAATTCTAAACATTTGATAAAACCTTTATGGATTAACATCTACATCCATCAACTCTCTCAACCATACATTTCCAGTATATGATGAGGTCATGCACGGTATTTTTTCACCATATATTGCCTGATAAACATTAACACCGCAAGTATGTGCAGCTACACAAAGTTGCCAATATTCTTCTTCCTCTTTTTTATGGTTTTCCCTTTCAGAAGAGTCATCCATAACTGATCAAAGTAACAAAATAGAATTAGAATAAGATATATAATGAATTATTTAAATCATTCATCAACACAAAACACTCATCATATATATGTATGCAAACTCCATTCGATAAAAAAACACCAATTAAAAACAAGTCTGATAACGTAGCATAAATATGTCTCACCAACTAATACAAATAAGTAGTGCAAATATATATTAAATTACAATAACATTACACGTGAAAAATATAAATAGCAAATATCCTAGTGAGCCCTACGTTGTGCGAACTTATACTTGAGCCACATGACTTTTTCTTGATCATCATCTAAGTTCATAAAGATTTGCCTATTATCTTTCCTTTCTGAAAGATAATCTAGTGCAAAAAAATATAACTCTTGATTTTGCTTTATCTCAGGTATAGCTTTCAACGTCTCCATGAGTTCCTTGTAAGGATCAACCTCTTTGGCATAACTTCTACTTTCAATAGCTGAACAAATCCTCTCCATTTGCGATGCTAGCTTATCAGCCGTACTTTTCTTTTGTTTCTTTCCTTGAGATTGTCTCACCGAACTCTGCGACGTTCTTTTATCACTTCGATGTTGGTCACTGCTCTTTCCACCTATATCGTCCTCTATATTATCATCAGTAAATCCTACTCCTGCTGAACCACCAATGTCAAATTGTGTGGCGACAACATCCTCATCAATATGTAAGCCTTGTGCAGGATTCCATGTGATGCTCCAGCAACAACAGTATCTCCAAACATTCTATCCAATAAAGCTTGAAGATCTGGATGTATGCCTTTCATCCTAAAAAGTCTAACCTTAGGATTTTCCTGTTGTAATAAACATTTTCATGAGTTTTATAGTAAAAAAATGAACTTAAAAAATTTAATAAAAGAATGGAAAAAACCTGAATTTTCATCTCCCACCATTCATCACTTGCATCAATGGTATTCTTTCTTGGATCCCATCCTAATCCAGTTTCATATGAACCAATGTCCTCCATCTTTTCCAATCTTCCTTCAGATTATCCCACTTACTTTTCATTTGACCTTTTATCATACTTTTTGCCCCTTAGGTCCTCAAACTTCTTAATTATAACCGTCCATCCATCCCTTTTGTTGTTTGCAGGACGATTGCCATTGTCAATTTGTTCAACGCATAACTTACAAAATGTTTCAACATCTTCAGGGCTCCAAAATGCCTTTTCTTTTGATGAACTTGCCATCTACTAATAAATGCAATATAAACAAATGCAGGTGAGACATGTGGTGTGGACTTCATACTTAGTTCACCATTTAAGATAGCTTTCAATCACCAAACAGCAAGTAAAACCGACACCAAACATCAAGGAACATGAATACACAGCATATATATGTTTTTGAAACTCTAGAAGAAAAGATAGAATTGGGACTAACCTTTTTGGCTCTAGAAGAAGAGATTGCTGGTCGAATCCTGGATGAGCTTATTTCCACCTCTTGAGCGGTGTATCTTTTTTTTTTGAAAAGTAAGCAATTGAGTTCAAATTACAAGTATTCGGGCTAGCAATAACTACATAAAAGTAATAAAGATGATAAGGATCCATGGGAAGAAGAATATAAATAACCAAAAGAAGAAAAGCAATAAAGGTGATAAGGAAGATCAGAAGAGCAGCAAACTCAATTGTGAAAACATCATCATTAACTTCTAGGAAATCAAACAATTATAAGATACTGACACAACCAATGGGGATCAAATTGCAGAAATGTACAAAGCATGCACAGCAAATGACTAAGAACCAAAAGCAGAATTAAGTTATCTAGGTAAGAAAACAAAAGGCAGTATTTAGTCAAATTACAAACCTCCCAAGAGCAAGCAGCGGTGCCAAAGTGAATGTGATACCAAATTTGATTGGATGGAAGAAAACAAGCATAGACTGCCAAGGCAAAAAATGATATTAGAACTAATAAGACATAGAAATACATACCACAGAAACGAAATAAGAACTACTTTTTTTTCTCATGAACATCACATGTTTTAAATATCCAATCAGGAAAACATATATACTTGGTGCCCGGTGCTTGGTCCAAGTCATGGATAGAAAAATCTGTCTTTGTTCTTTTTCCTTGAGAATCCCTAACAATGTACAAAAATCTGGTTTCTCCTTTTCCCTGTACTCACTATTTCTTCCATATGGCATTGAAAGTTTGGACCTTTTAAATGACCCAATTAGTCCCACCAGAGTCATATCAGTCCCAAAAGCCACCAAAACTTATAAATCAGCAATGTAGGACGCCCAGAGAGGTTAGCTTGAGGGAACGTGAGACAGGATTTTACAGAGTTAATTGCATAAAGGAATAGCTTCTTGAAGCCAAAAGGACTTTTCAGCATTTTTAAGACTACGGTCATGTCATATGACATGAAAGCAGCGTGACCGTGTATCAAAACACCACAAACAGCCAAGAATCCTGCCATGAGCTAGCAGTATTAATAGAGTGCTAACTAAATGTCTATAAGAAAACATAGAGCTTAGCCGGTTCGGCCGGCTCGATGGTGCCGATTGGAAGGAGTCGTCGGTGGAGCTAGCGCGCGGGCGAGGTGTCGACTCAAGCTCTGCCGCTCTAGGTCGCCGCTTTCCCTTGGACTCTCGTCGCTCGAGCAAGAACTGGTATCACGAGGGAGGGAGAGCGACGGAAGGGGAGAAGGGGAGGAGAGAGTCGGAAGGAGTCGTCGGTGGAGCGGCGCGCGGGCGAGGTGTCGACTCAAGCTCGCCGCTCTAGGTCGCCGCTTTCCCTTGGACTCTCGTCGCTCGAGCAAGCGGTATCACGAGGGAGGAGAGAGCGACGGAAGGGGAGAAGGGGAGGAGAGAGTCGGAAGGAGTCGTCGGGTGGAGTTGGCACGCGGGCGAGGTGTCGACTCAAGCTGCGCTCTAGGTTGCCGCTTTCCCTTGGACTCTCTGTCGCTCGAGCAAGAAGCGGTATCACGAGGGAGGAGAGAGTGACGGAAGGGAGAAGGGGAGGAGAGCGAGCGACGAGAGAGAGAGCGAAGCGACGGGAAGGGGAGGAGAGGAGTGCGGATGAGCTAGGGTTTTTTTTTTTTTTTTTTTTTTTTTTTCTGTTTTCAAAATGGACAAAAGTGGGTTTTCAACAAATTTTTTAGGGCAAAATCGACAACTTTAATTTTTTCATTAATTGAAGCCTTCAGCATTCCGAAAATGCTGAAAGCTCAAGGCTGGTGGAGACCAGCCTTGGGCATAGTCAGAAGAACATCAACTTTAGTTGGTGCCCGTGGCTTTTATCCTTCTCTTTTCCACCTCTTGGTAAAACCCCATTTAGGGGCGACGAAAAGACATCGGTACGAAAGTCGTTTTCTTTGTGTGGGGGTGGAACTCTTTGGATGCATTAGGTGATGCTCATCGGATGCAGTCTTAAAAAAGTGTCTTCAGGGTTTCGAACTGCTTTGACTTTTGGTGAATCTCGTACGTCTGTCCAGATCTTGCGTGAGTGCACCTAATGAAGAAGCCAATAATAAACATGTCTCAGGAAATTTCCATAGGCATTTTGACCAGTCGCTAGCAATATTCAAGTGGAGTAGAGAGAATCACTAGAGATGTGTCCGTCGTCGGCACATTACCCCAGATATTTTTTTTTTTAATACGTGGTTAGTTGTCTCATCTTCATCCGCCATATTCCAAGAAAGCGAAACCCTATTCATTTGGCTATTCTGTATTGAATATATTCTTCCACCTAAACCCAGGCATAAAAATCTGTGCGGGTCGCATCGATTACTTCGGAACTAAACAGATCCAATGAGTGGTGATAAAGTACGGGAGGTAAGGATATACGAAAAATCAATTCTTTAATTCTCCGATTGATTAGTAAATTATTTACAACCATCTCTTTGTGTAGAGTAAGTAGTGACACTCCGACGGAATCGCGTAAATCTATCATGTTCTTTATTATTCCTTGTATATCTCTCTGATGATTTTATTCTCTTGTGTTGAGTTTTCATTGCAAAGTGTGATAACTTTGGGATTTTATTTTACAAGGATACCTAGAACCAACGCTAAAGATCAACGCTAAATCAGTACATGGGATCCGTAGGATACTTCATGAGCCTTTGAATAGTTGGGCTTCTATGCTCGTGCCATGGTTAATAAAAAAACATAGAATAGGGATAATTAAAGATGAGGAGTTCATTTTTAGGAGAATGACCAACCTATTTTAAGGTTCATAATACAGAGCACACGCTAATTAAGCCATCTCTCTACACGCATCATGCTCAAGCATGCCCTTTCGGAATAACTAACGAGCTATAGATAAACATCATTGAGATCTTTGGGGGAAAAGTATAAAAAAGTCTTGAACATATTGTATTGATATCAATTAAGTACTAAAATTTTCAATTAGATCAATTTAGCTCTTTTGCGTTTGTGCTAATTAAGTCAATTTGGCCAATTTTGATGGAAAAATCGCTAACATGAATATCGACTGACTTACATGGCATGACTAGCACTTATATTGACATTTTTTATTTATAATTTTTAATAATTTTCAACTTTTTTATTATTTTATTTTTTTCTTTTATTTTTCTCTTCTCTTTTCGTTCTTGCCATCAAATAATTTCAGAATATATGTACTTACTGTGGATCCAAGAACATTTTCGTGCACACTAAATGATTTAGTGCTTTGGCTCTTCACGACATTTGCGAGAGCGCTTATTCAACTTTAATTTGTTTTCTAAAGAAGTTAGGTAAAGATTACCAAAACACCTTATCACGCTTGCAGCGTCACAAGCTCCGAACGACATGAAATGCACCCGTCGCACTCCAAGCCATTTCATACTTTTAACACTAGAGCCACCGCTTTTACAATGTACATGAGGTACAAATCAATGTTAAGTGGTCGTTGGTCTCACATCAACATGTTTCGAACCCAATCAAGCGTTAATTTCAATTTATGCATGTCAGCCAGCGTAATCAAAAGACATCAATTTTAGTTCGCGCCCGTGGTTTTATCCTTCTTTTTTCCTCCCTTCTGACAACCCCAATTTAGTGCCGACAAAAGACGTCGGGACGAAAGTCCGTTTCTTTAGAGTGGTCGATGTCATGGATGCATTAGGTGATGCGGATGGGATACTGACGGGGATTGAGCTGTTTAACTATTGCGGATTTCGTACCTAGTACACATCTTGCATTGGAAACATCTTGAAGGAGCCACAATAATTAATATGTCCAAGGAAATTTCCTATCTTGACTTCAACCGCCCTTTTAAGACGTAATGGCTGGAGTTGAAAGCCTTCATCAATTTATGCCGCATATTACAGAGTAGCCTAGGAATATTCAACTGCAGTTGAGAATCACGAAAAAATGTGTCCGTCGTCACATTAACCCGAGAATTTTATAAGCACGTCTAAGTCTTGCCCCGCCATAATCCAGGGAAGCGAAACCCTACACAAATCAGAGCCTGTCGCTGCAATTAATTATTGAAATTGACCTATCGATTACTCCAGCGTTACGTACGAGAGGTTAGGATATATGAAAAAACAATTCTTTAATTTTCCAATTGGTTAGTGAATTATTTACGCCTGTCTCGATGTGCAAAGTAGGTATCGACGCTTCATTTGAACCGCGTAAATCGCTCATATTTTTTTTATTGTTCCTCATCTGATTTCTTTGGTGATTTGTAGCTTTCGCATGTCATAGAACTAATTGGTGTCACTAATTAGGGTGTTAGGGGGTTTTCAACTTAGGAAGTGGAACTCATTTGTTGAAACTTCACCAACTGCGTGTAATACTCTTGAGTAGCGTCGTCAGCACAAACCAAAAGTCAATGCTCGACCAGTTTATGGGATTTGTAGGATACTTCTTGAGCCTTCAGATAGTTGAGCATGTCCGCTTGTGCCATGGGAAAAAGAATAGAATGAAGATAATTAAAGATGAGGAGTTGGTTCGTGAGGAGAATGACTACCTATTTTAAGCTTCATATTAGAGAGCATACACTAATTAAGCCATCATTAGCTCTCTCTACACGCATCAAACTCAAGCATGCCCTTTCGGAATAATAAGCTATTGATAAACATCATTGAAATCTTTGGTTTGTCATGCAAAAAAAGCTAACGAAGTGATAATAGAAGTTGTTCATTCTAAATTCCCCTTCTCTTGGATTAATCTATCATACGTCGGGAAAATGTTACATATCATACTTATGAGTTATTAACAAGTGTCGATTGGGTGCACTTTATTATTTTCTTAGCGTTATCCTTTGGTGCTTGAGCATCGAATATATCCACAGTGGACCAAAGGTGAGTTTCGTTCATATGAATGGCATTTTCAATCTACCTTATTATTATTATCGATCCCTTATCTTGAAATCTGTTTACATGTGTGTGTGTGTGTGTGTGTGTGTGTGTTGGGGGGGGGAGGGGGTTGGGTTTTCTCTTTATATTTTTGTCGTCTTCTCTACTTTAATCCGAATTGAGTGTTCTCTTTGTAATTTAGCAAATAAAACCAAGCACTTTTGGAAATTATTTGCTTTCCATTCTAAAGACGATAAATTAATTTCTAAACCTTACTTGGCACTTTCCTATCGATGTTCTATCTAAATAATTATCAAATAAATGTTTGTTTCTTTTTTTTTCCTATAAATATGTAATATTTAAAGGATAATAAACCCCTATGAAGCATGGACAATATTACTGGTAATGGCCTAAAAGTAACTTCTGGCTCTTTTGAGTTTGTCAAACAAAATTACACAACTATGCAAGAACATGAGAAGTCAGAAGATCTTCCTAATCTCGGTTTTATCAGAGACAAATCTTGGGATCTTTTCCAGAAGATGGCAAGGGATGCTATTGTCTCTTCAAATATACATGACATAGCAAGAGCAATGCTGGAGGAATGTGGGGTTTTGCCTTTCGCAATTGCAACTATAGGAAAGGCTCTAGGATATAAAGAGAAGCACATATGGGAGGACATGCTAAAGCAACTTAGAAAGTCTACCATCGGCTCATTCATGGAAATGCAATAGTTTCTGTTTTCATGCGTGGAATTGAGTTACAAGTATTTATCAAGTGAAGAAGCTAAGTAATACTTTCTGCCATGTTGTCCATTTCCAAAAGATTTTGATATACCGATCACATATTTGGTTAATTATGGAAGAAGCTTAAGGTTCTACAAAGGTGTTTATACACTAATAGAGATGAGGAGTAGGGTCTTGGCGTTAGTGGATAAATTGATATCTTCATGTTTGTTACTGACAAGTGATCAAGGTGATTGTGTGAAGATGCATGATATTATGCGGGCTACAGCCATCTCCGTTGCTTCCAAAGAAAAAGCTTTCCTGGTTAGTTGTGATTCTGATATGGAACAATGGCCAGCAGAAGATACAGGCCAAGATTGGCATGCAATTTCCCTCCTTTTTGATCATTTGCCTAACCATTCATGTGAAGGGAACCATCCGAAGTTAAAGCTTTTGCATATGGCATGCACAAATACTTCTCAGACACTTCCTGATAATCTCTTTAGAGGAACGAAAGAACTCAAAGTTCTTACTTTGCTGGGATTATCAATCCAACAAGCACCTTCATCTCTTCAATTATTGCTGAACCTTCAAACTTTGCGTTTAGAGTTTTGTCAGTTGAGAGACATGTCCATGATTGGAACATTAAAAACACGTGGACGGCACGTGCACGGCATGCGCCCATTTACACCCTGGTGGGTGCGCAACACACACCCAACACACTGTGTAGGGCCTTGAATCAATGACAATGGTTATGAACGAGATAGTGGATGCAATCAGGGAAGAAGAAATTAGTATAGTTGGAGTTTACGGGATGGGTGGTGTTGGTAAAACAACCATGATGAAGGAAGTGATCAAGACAGTGGAGAAAGAGAACCTTTTCGATGAAGTGGTGATGGCAGTTGTGTCCTAGAACCTGAACTTTACAAAGATACGAGATGAGATGGCAGGTATGCTAGGTCTTGACCTGGATAGGAGAGGAGAAATTGGAAGAGCAGGTCGGCTACGTGCAAGACTGCTGGAGAGTAAGAGTACACTAGTAGTATTGGATGATGTCTGGGGGGTGCTTGATCTTGAGGCAATAGGTATTCCTTATGGTATTTCTTGCAAGATTCTAATGACTTCACGAAGTGAAGATGTGTGCAAGGACATGAAAAGTTAGAGGATCTTCCTAATCTCGGTTTTATCAGAGACAGAATCCTGGAATCTTTTCCAGAAGATGGCAGGAGATGCAGTTGTCTCTCCATATTTACGTGACATAGCAAGAGCAGTGCTGGAGGAATGTGGGGGTTTGCCTTTCGCAATTGCAACTATAGGAAAGGCTCTAGGACATAAAGAGAAGCACATATGGGAGGACGTGCTAAAGCAACTTAGAAAGTCAACCATCAGCTCATTTACGGAAATGCAAGAGTTTGTGTTTTCACGAGTGGAACTGAGTTACAAGTATTTAGTAAGTGAAGAAGCTAAGTCATGCTTTTTGCCGTGTTGTCTATTTCTGGAAGATTTTGATATACTGATCACGTATTTGGTTAATTATGGAAGAAGCTTAAGGTTCTACAAAGGTGTTTATACACTAATAGAGACGAGGAGTAGGGTCTTGGCGTTAGTGGATAAATTGATATCTTCATGTTTGTTACTGACGAGTGATCAAGGTGATTGTGTGAAGATGCATGATATTATGCGGGCTACAGCCATCTCCGTTGCTTCCAAAGAAAAAGCTTTCCTGGTTAGTTGTGATTCTGATATGGAACAATGGCCAGCAGAAGATACAGGCCAAGATTGGCATGCAATTTTTCTCCTTTTTGATCATTTGCCTAACCATTCATGTGAATGGAACCATCTGAAGTTAAAGCTTTTGCAAATGGCATGCACAAATACTTCTCAGACACTTCCTGATAATCTCTTTAGAGGAACGAAATAACTCAAAGTTCTTGCTTTGCTAGGATTATCAATCCAACGAGCACCTTCATCTCTTCAATTATTGCTGAACCTTCAAACTTTGCGTTTAGAGTTTTGTTAGTTGAGAGACATGTCCATGATTGGAACATTAAAAACACATGGACGGCATGTGCATGGCACGCGCCCATTTACACCCTGGTGGGTGCGCGACACACACCCGACACACCATGCAGGGCCTTGAATTAAGGACAATAGTTATGAACGAGATAGTGGATGCAATCAGGGAAGAAGAAATTCGTATAGTTGGAGTTTACAGGATGCGTGGTGTTGGTAAAACAACCATGATGAAGGAAGTGATCAAGACAGTGGAGAATGACAACCTTTTTCGATGAAGTGGTGATGGCAGTTGTGTCCTAGAACCTGAACTTTACAATGATACAAGATGAGATGGCAGGTATGCTAGGTCTTGATCTGGATAAGAGAGGAGAAATTGGAAGAGCAGGTCGGCTACGTGCAAGACTGCTGGAGAGTAAGAGTACACTAGTAGTACTGGATGATGTCTAGGGGATGCTTGATCTTGAGGCAATAGGTATTCCTTCTGGTATTTCTTGCAAGATTCTAATGATTTCACAAAGTGAAGATGTGTGCAAGAACATGAGAAGTTAGAGGATCTTCATAATCTCGGTTTTATCAGAAACAAAATCCTGGGATCTTTTCCAGAAGATGGCAGGGGATGTTGTTGTCTCTCCAGATCTACGTGACATAGCAAGAGCAGTGCTGGAGGAATGTGGGGGTTTGCCTTTTGCAATTGCAACTATAGGAAAGGCTCTAGGACATAAAGAGAAGCCAATATGGGAGGACGTGCTGAAGCAACTTAGAAAGTCTACCATCAGCTCATTCACGGAAATGCAAGAGTTTGTCTTTTCACGCATGGAACTGAATTACAAGTATCTATCAAGTGAAGAAGCTAAGTCATGCTTTTTGCTGTGTTTCCGGAAGATTTTGATATACCGATCACGTATTTGGTTAATTATGGAAGAAGCTTAAGGGTCTACAAAGGTGTTTATACACTAATAGAGACGAGGAGTAGGGTTTTGGCATTAGTGGATAAGTCGATATCTTCATGTTTGTTACTAACGAGTGATCAAGGTGATTGTGTGAAGATGCATGATATTGTGCGGACTACAGCCATCTCCGTTGCTTCCAAAGAAAAAGCTTTCTTGGTTAGTTGTGATTCTGATATGGAACAATGGCCAACAGAAGATACAGGCCAAGATTGGCATGCGATTTCCCTCCTTTTTGATCATTTGCCTAACCATTCATGTGAATGGAACCATCCGAAGTTAAAGCTTTTGCAAATGACATGCACAAATACTTCTCAGACACTTCTTGATAATCTCTTTAGAGGAACGAAAGAACTCAAAGTTCTTACTTTGCTGGGATTATCAATCCAACGAGCACCTTCATCTCTTCAATTCTTGCTGAACCTTCAAACTTTGCGTTTAGAGTTTTGTCAGTTGAGAGACATGTCCATGATTGGAACATTAAAAACACGTGGATGGCGCATGCACGGCACGCACCAATTTACACCTTGGTGGGTGTGCAACACACACCGGACACACTGCGCAGAGGCAAGTGCGTGCATGGCACTCGCCGATGCGGGGCCTCTCTTTTTTAATTACAATTTTGCCCTTGTTTGCCTGATTTTTACTATTCTACCCCCTTGCCTACGTGCTTTTGCTAATTTTGCCCCCTGTTGCTACATGAATTCCCGATTTTGCTCCCACTTCACTAATTTTCATAGTTTTGCCTTTGGTCTTGTTAATTTCCTATTTTGCCCTTGCAAGCAATTTGTGGATATTTTGTGTGGAAATTAAATGTCTAGTTATCCGTATATAATTTTACTTAATTAGAGATTAGCCACAACATCTCTAATTATCTTAAATTATATACATTAAGATGTTTCGAATCACATTGAAAAAGACATTGATTGCAATTAATCATATCAATATAATAATTTTCTTTCCGACGAGAATTTTTATGTCTCTTAATTTATCCATAGGTATTAAGAAAAGGAATATAATGTGAAAGTTTCTTCATAAGTTAATTATGAATCTATTTTAATTACAAACTTAGCCCACATGCAGTTTTTATGCTATGTGATTCATAATTGTGACGTGTTTTGCATCGGTGAAACATGATATATGTAAATTTTGTCTCAAATTTTGTAACGTAGGCATGTTCATATATTATGCAGTTTCACAACCTATGAATTTTTTCTTATTTCAACGTTCTCAAGTGGAATTGTGACAATTATAAGGTTTTAAAGGAATTAATCATTCTTCAATTGGGGTGCATGGACATTGATTATATTAATTGGAAAGATGAACCACTTGCCCTGCTGATGCTAGCACTCTGGCTGAAATTGCTCTTTATGAACAATGGGAATGGTCCAACCGCCTTAAGGTAATGTTCATAAGGACTAAACTTTTTACTAATATTTGTGGTTTAGTCACTTGGCATAATAATGCCAAAGCATTGTTAGAGGCTATTGATGCGCAATTTGAAACTTTTGAAAAGGTGTATGTCATGACCCTAATTATGAAAATTTCACCGTTGAAGCTCACTAATGTCAAAGGTGTCTGTGAGCACATCATAAAGATGAGGGACGTTGTGACTCAACTAAGGAACCTTGTGTTGGAGAAATCTTCTTGAAGTGTTTTGAAGTTGACAAATCGTTTCAATCAATCTAGTCTGAAGGCTTGCAGACTTTGCTATTTAAAGTCTGAAGACCTTGGGACAGCCAGACTCAAGACTCAAAGTCTATCTTCATTGATAGTCTCTAATCCGTTGAAGAAAGGTTATCCAGAACTGTATGTTTCGTTGATGATTTAACCTTATCAACTGGAGAAGATCTCATGGCGGAGAAGACATAAACGGAGTCCTTTGATTGATCGAAGATTGATTCGATAATTGAAGATCCGGTGATTGCCTAAATATTATTGGAAGGTTACGCTTATGGAAACCGAGATCCTGATTGTATGGGCGAACATGATTGATGGGCTATCAACACGTTCCATTTATAGCTTGGACAATCTTCCTAATTGATTCCGTCCAACGGGTAGATTGGAGGAATTCCTTTGGTAAGTGCCAACGGGTATGATGGCATAAAGGAGTATATAAGGAAGATTTGTCTTAGTTGTTCAAGGCGTGCGCGATAGAAGAATTCAAAAGTCTGAAGCTCCTTTTTGTTTAGACAAATCCTTTGAGCGAATACTTGTATACGAAAGAGAGAGTCTATATTTGTGAGAAATCTTGAGGAGGTGTGGTAGAACATCTACACTTTGTGGAATCAAGGCAAAGCTGTCTTTGTAACCTCTCTCTTGTTCATAGTGGAATCCAGCCAATAGACTGTCAGTGAAGAAGAGTGGACGTAGGCTTGATATAAGCCGAACCACTATAAACCGCGTGTTTAATTTTCTCTTCTCTCAGTCTTACTTTGATTATCGTTTCATCCAACTGTCTAGTATTGTGCAATTGCTTGAGAAAAATTCTTTATATACCTATTCACCCCCCTCTAGGTACTCATACTAGCAATATCACCTTGAGGTTGAGAAATCTGAATATTTCCTTATGTATTTCATTTTGAACACTCTTCCATAACAATAGGTAACCTTTAAGATCCCTTATAGCATACATAAGAGTAAATGATCAATTAATGAACTCATGACCATGTGTGTTCAAAAGGAAGAAGGGCTACTTATGTAATCAGGCGAGAGAGTTCATTTGTCAACATAAGGAAAATATAAAGGAGCAAGGTAGGCAAAAAGGCAATAGTAAAATACCTCCTCAAATTGACATTAAGAAAGAATTGAAATACTTTTTCTATATAAAAAAGGGCATATAAAAATGGATTGTGTCAAATTCAAGGATTGGCTCAAGAAAAAATGTAATCCAATTTCATGTGTTTGTTATAAATTTAATATGGTTGATGTGAGTCACAATATTAATGGATTGATTATAGATCCACAATCTAATTTTAGATTTATTTGTAGGGTTTTTAAAACCATTGGAAACCAGTAGGAAGTGAACAATGCATTTATTGTAGAAACAAGATGCGTTCACATGTGAAAGCTATCAAAACATGTAGATTAATTCCCAATAGTGGTTTTGTTTTGAATTTGAAAAGGACCTTCTATGCCCCTAGTTTCTCTAGGAACTTTCATTTCAATTTCAAGACTACTACCTTTAAGTTATTCCTTTGACTTTTTAGATTCAATATTTAGTTTGTCGTTTAATCTGAAATAGTTGGCAATGGTAATTCGTTTGATGGTCCTTTTCAAATCAATTTACAAAATCATTCATTTATAATGCAATGCATGTTTGTGATAACGATGGTGTCAAACGATGTGTTATGAATGATTATTCCTCTATATTATGGCACCGAATATTGAGACATATATCCATAATTAAACGATTAGTAAACTATGGAGTATTTAGTACTTTGGATTTTATTGATAATGACACTTGTGTGAACTGTATAAAAAGAAAGCATACCAACAAGACAAAATAAGGTGCCAAGAGGATTATGAAAACATCAAAAATCATAAATATAGATATTTATAGTTCAGATATGGACTCATATGGTCAAATGTACTCCATCTTTGTCATAGATCGCGTTTTATATATCTATACTTGCTTCATAATAAATATGGAGCATTATATGTCTTTAAGGTATTTAAAACCAAAGTAAAAAAATAATGTGATAAGCATTTTAAAATCGTGAGATCTGATAGAGGTGGATAGTACCATGGTATAACACTAAAAAAAACTCATTTGGCAACATTGAGAGATATAAAGCCAGACTTATTGCTAAATGATTCACTCAAATGGAGGGAATTGATTATATGAAGACATTTTCTCTTGTATCTAAGCAAGATCCTTTTGTATTGTTTTGACATTGATTGTCCATTTTGATAAGAAATTACATCGAGTGGATGTGAAAACAATGTTCCTCAATGAAAAACTACATGAAGAGGTTTACATAAAACGACCTAAAGGATTCTCCTCTAGTAATAGTGAACATTTGGTGTGCAAGTATAAGAGATCTATTATATGGCTTGGAAGAAATATCCTACCAATGGTATGTAAAGTTCCATAATGTCATCTCTTCATTCGGTTTTATAGAGAATATTATGGATAAATCTATATACTAGAAGGTTAGTAGTAGTAAAATTTGTTTTCTTATTTTATATATAGAAGACATTTTACTTACAACTAATGATAAAGGGCTATTACATAAAGTGAAATAATTTCTCCCTAAGAATTTTGACATGAAAGTTACGAGTAAGGCATCTTATGTGATTGGTATAAAGATCTATAGAGATAGATCTTGAGGCATATTAGGACTATCTCAAGAAACCTATATCAATAAAGTTTTAGAGAGATTTTAGATTAAAGATTATTCATCAAATGTAGCACCTATTGTGAGGGGTGACAAGTTCAATTTGCACCAATGCCTAAAGAACAATCTAAAAGGGAACAAATGAAAAACATTTAATATTTCTGTTGTTGGAAGTTTAATGTATGCTTAGGTTTGCGCTAGATCTAACATTATCTTTTCTATGGGAATGTTGGGAATCCAGGGTTTGGACCACTGAAAATTACAAAGAAGTCGTTAAAGTACCTTTAAGGTACCAAAAGTTATATGGTTTTGTATAAAGTGAACTGAGTTCATTTCTTATTTAGAGGCCATCTCGTATGGTGTGTGATTGAAGAGTTTCTTATGAGGGCTTAGGGTTGTGGATTTTATTACTAAGCCATTAAGGATATTTTGTGATAATTCAGATGCGGTTTTCTTGACTAAAAACCAAAAAGGTGGTAATAGAAGTAAACACATCGACATTAAGTATTTAACCATATGGGAACGTGTTAAAGAGAATATAGTGGTCATTGAACACATTAGCACTGAATTGATGTTAGTTGATTCTTTATCTAAAGGCGTGCAATCAATAAGTTATAAGGATCATGTAGTTATATTGGGAATCAATCCTTTCATGTAAATTTTCGCCATATGGACGAATTTGAAACTCTTCTTTAGTTCTCAATTTTTGATATAACAGATTACGTTGTTTATTTAGAATAACAATAAGCTTTGACCTAGAATAAACATAAAGTTTATTCATTAAGTTATGTTATTACATATGGGCTAATGAGACACATTATGATACATTGAAGATTATACTCATTCTAAGATGACTTATCGCCATGATTCATGTGTTTTACTTTCAGCATGAAGTTTTGTGAATTTGGTTTAATATTTTGAGGATGAAATGTTGAAATCAAGTAGGGGAATGTTATAATAATTTTAATATAATCCCACGTTTAGTTTAATACTAGCTACATTAGGCTTCATTGACATTGCCTAATTTAAGGATAACAATCTTGATGGGAGATATTATCTATAAGGTTTTGAATGGGCATATAAATAGGCCATAAGTCAAACCCTCTCATTATTCTCATTATTTTGATTATCTAATAATTGGAGAATACACCATCAATGGCGATAGGGCAATTGGCTAAATGTGCCTATTTTAGATAGTTGTATCTGTTTGCAACTTCATCAATGCCTAGAGGTTAGTATAGAATTTTACACATTTCTACATTTGATCCTGATAATCAGGCTCTTGGTTTTCCACAAATATCTAACATGCATATGTGGAATTTCTCCATAAACACAATAACTTATACATACATACATACATACATACATACATACATACATACATACATACATACATATATATATATATATATATATATATATATATATATATATAAAGTATAATTTGACATGATAGCTTTAGAAATGAAAGTATAATTCAACAGGTTCAAGCCAATCTAGCTTCTCTAGTGGCATATTTACCACCTTCTTTAAATCACGCAAGATCCTTTTGATCTCTCTTGTTCGTTCATCATTGACGTATTTGTCTCCTTCCGATGAGGAGAGAACACACAAATTCGCAATTACCTGTGATTTCCTGTGCGGCTCAAAGCGTGTCGTGTCTGCAAAAAACAAAGACAAGCCGACGCAAATTCACGCATCTACGCAATTATGACGACGACATTTTATTAAATAATTTCAGAATGTTTATACTACATTATCTGTTATGAACCCAAGAAGAACACTTGGGAAATCAATGGTCAATGGTCCTTGGCCTCGCATCAACTTGTTTTGAACCCAATCGAGCGTTAATTTCAGTTTATCCACGGCACTTGACATGCTCAGAAAACATCAAATTCCCTTCGCGTCTGTCTCCGCCGTGACTTAACCCCTTCTACAAAGATGACGCAAAGGCTTGAATTAAAACGCTTCATTAATTTATCAGGCTAGCTTCCTAAAAAAATTCTCAATTTTAAGTCCAATCTCATTTCTGTTCCGTACTCTTTTTTTTTTTATCTCATAAAAATCTTCTCTAATCCCAAATTTGTCATACATCCCAAAAACTCACTAATTTACTCAAAATTATCGATAACAGAATCATTTAGAAATTCATCATTAGGAATGTGTGTTTTTAACAGCACCATCACCTTATAAGGAATAATAGCAACCTCCCTATTAATATTGAAGAAATTGGTGGCAAATTTTGAATGAACGAACAGATTTTGAAATAGAGTGAAAGTGAGAGATTTTTTATGAGATGAAAAAAGTTCGAGACATAATCGGGACTGGATCTAAAATTGAGGGTTTTTTTAGGAAATTAGCCCTCGATATCTGGCACATGAAAAAGTACCCCAGGAATATTCAAATGCTGTTATAAATCACGAACAAAATTTAAGGGTGAATGAAAATCAATAATCTTGGAACATGTAATCACTTTCCTTAAAGCAATATTTGCCCCACTACTTAGCTTCCAAATTAGGACAACCGGGCTTCTGGGATACAACAATGCCACCAAATGGTGGTATAAGTAATCCAGTCATGGATTCCTTTCTGAACTTCTCTTGAATTTCGTGGAAGGTTCGAATAAGGGGAGATGAGTAATGATGATTGTGTGTGTTTGCAATTATGGAATCAAAAGTCAAAACTCTCGTTACTGGGAGGCTACCAAGCATTGTATTGGTCCCTTCCCGGACATCCGAGAGGTAACATCTCGGAAGTCCCATAAAGCCTGAGAATCTTAACTTGGATAACTTTAGACATCAGAAAATAGCTTTGCAATGGAGATTTGGCGGCATCCAGGGGTCGCGGACCGACCATAGAATCATGTTCAATAAGTGGAATGCATTAGCTATCCGCTCTTAGGTTGAGCAGTAAGGGTTCTCTTCATCATAAATTTGTGAGAACCAACTTTAATTGCATGCATTCTCATTTCATTCATGCACTTGCATGAGATCTCATCAATTTTCACAAACTACAATTACAACTATGTCTCTCTCTGTTATGATACACATATAAGTTAGTATTGGAGAGAAGTCCCATATCGGATAATTATTATAGTATTAAACAATTAATATATCCTAGTTGATCCATAAGTCATTGGCTTAATCTTTTAAGTAGAGGTGAATTCAACTAGATATATTAATAGACTTGGACATGAACTCCCTCTTGGTGATTTTTGCTTGCAGCCAAATGCATTACAATGACTTCGACATTCAAGTTGGGACCATTGCTGACCGGAAATTTGTCATATATTAACCCCATCTTTCTGCACGTGGTTGTCTAGATCCACCATAGTCAACAAAGCCAAAGCTTTTCTTGAGCATGAACAAGCATGTGCTTCCACTAAAACGCAAGCAAAATAATCAGCCCGTCGCTGAAACCTATCGATTACTTCAGAAACTTATTAAACAGGTCTGGTTATTGATGATAAAATAACGGTTTGGATATATGGAAAAATGGAATTCGGAGAACCCGCATGGTGAAGTTTTACTAATTACGTGTAAATTGCTCTTGAGTAGGTTCATTAGCACAAGTAAAAAACCAACACTCAACCAATTTATGGGATTTGTAGGACTTGATATAATTGGGCCTCTATGCTCGTATCTTGGGTTATCCGAAAAAGGGAACAGGGATAATTAAAGATGATGAGTTGTTTCATAGAGGGAATAATTGTCAAAAAATTCATAAACCTACTACACTTTGGCTAATTCAATTCTAAACTTTTGACAATTTGTAAATTAAGTCAATTCAGCCAATTTTAGCTGAAAATCCCTAACGAGAAAGTTAGTCGTCCTACGTGGCACTATTGGCAATGACATGGACAATTCTTGTAATTTTTTTGAATTTTATTATTATTTTTTATTTTTCTTTGCCTTATTTTTTTCCTATCCCAACAAGATTCAGTGGCGGCCCTCGTTGGTAGTGATGACTTTACCTAGACTAGGCAAGACCACCTTCTCTATGGTTGATAGGGCTACGAAGGCCCCATTCGCAATCGGCGAGGCTACAAAGGCCTTGCCCAAGGCCATCACAGCGTCGCCAGCGACAAGCGAGGACTACCTGACTTGCGGTCAGCAGGGCCACGAAGGCCCTCTCCCAAATATGGTGAGGTCCTTCACACCCTTGCTCACGGCCAGCAAAGTTGCAATAGCCTCGCCCAAGGCCTTTGTGGTGCTGCCAATAGTTTGGGTAAGGCCTTTGTGACTAAAAAAAATAAAAGAAATAAAAAACAAAGAAAAAAGGAAAAGAAAAGTAGAAATTAAAAAAAATATAAATTCAATTTTTTAAAATTACAAAAACTGCCCATGTCATTTCCAATAGTATCATGTTGGATGACTGACATCCACGTTAGTGATTTCTTGCTAAATTTGGATGAATTGACTGAATTAACAAATTGTCAAAAAATTTAGAACTCAATTAATAGAATTAAAAAAATTTGGACTAAATTAACCAAAGTACAATAAATTTAAGATTCTTTGGATAATTTTTTCATTTATAATCAGATTTTTGATTTGGTCGCAGTTTATAAGGAGATTAACCACCGATTTCAAGCTTCATAATAGAGATCATACGTTAATTAAGCTATCATTAGCTCTCTCTACGCGCATCAGACTCGACATGCCCTTTCGGAATCAGAATACGCTACCGTCTAGAAAAAGACAAGCATATAACACAATTTCTAGATGATGGGTCTTTAAGAGACGTGTGCAAGTAAGAATCCATTTATATTTAAGAGCTTTGAATGGTACGGCGATCAGGGACCGGTCTACATTCGAAGAAGAGGGGGTTCTTGCCCCGCTCATTTATGATCTAAAACATAATTGATATGCATTTTAAGGTTATCACCAATTATACACTAGATATGGTGTCTAATAAATTATGTAGAAGAGGAAAGGTGATGAAACTCTTGTAGAAAACTTCTTTATTTGTTTTGAAGCTGACAAAACGTTTTCATCAGTTTAGTCTAAAGATTTGCAGACTCTTTCGTCAAAGTCTAAAGACCGCCAGACTCAAGATTTAAAGTATGCCCTCATTGACAGTTTTTAGACCGACGAAGAATATTTATCCAGATTCAAGTAATTCTTTAAGGTTTTGATTCAAGCGGCTAAAGAAGTTATCACGGCTGGAGATAGCATCTCAAGATCTATTATTCATTTTGAAATTAATTCGGGTAATTTGAATTCGTTAATTGACAAAGTATACTTTGAAGGTTCTACTTATGGAAACCTAGATCCTAATTGTATGGACGAGTATGATTGGTGGGCTATCATCACATTCCTTAAGTAACTCAAGATCTTCCTAATTGATTCTGTCAAACGGGTAGATTTGAAGAACTCCTTTGGAATGTGCCAACAGATATAAAGGCATAGATGAGTATATAAGGAAGACGCTCTAGTTATTCGAGTGTGTGCACGATAGATAAATTCCAAAGTTTAAAACTCTTTGTTCTTTGCTAATTCAATTGTTGAGCATAAATTTGTACTTAAAAGAGAGTCTTGATACTTGTGAGACCTTGAGGAAGTGTAGCAAAATCTCTACACTGTGGAATCAAGGACGAGAGATTGTAACACCTCTTTTGATTCATAGTGAAATCCAGCCGATGAGCTGTTAGTGCGGGAGAATGGACGTAGGCTTGAATTAAGTCGAACCACTATAAACTTTGTGTTCTTATTTTCTTCCCTGAACTCTTTTATTTTGTTCGTAACTCTATTTAATTGTTAGAGTCTAATTTTCTCTGCAAAATCTATTGTCAATCAGACTCAGATTAAAAGTAAAGTTTTACACTATATTTTGCAAAATTTGTTTTCGCACATATTTACCCTCCTCTAAATGCTCGTACTAGCTCTTTCAGAAACATCTCTAAAAAATATCAAATGTCTTGGCTGAGTCCTGAAATTTGAAGGGACGACGACAACAAGCAAGCGTTATCCCACTAAGTAGGTCGTTGTATGAATCATATTGCGTCATTGCGCTCGATGAATATTGCTTTCACTAAGCTCAATTAATTTTTTTTTTTTTTTGATAAAGTTGGCTCTGCGCAGAGGTAAATATGATCGTAATGAGTTTCTTTTGAGGCGGTCAAAGGACGCCATTTCGGCCATACAAATTTTGTGTTATTATATTAAATAACTAGTAAATCTGAACTTATTTGCGTAGTTTTTTTTTTAATAGAAAATGAAGTGTTAATCACAGCCTTTTCTATAGGTTGATCCTCTCGTTTTGTTCAATGAACAGCAAGAATAAGAAATAAGAGGAAGGAGCCATCCATATCTTGAGTCATCCGAAGCTATAGATAAACATCATTGAAAGTTTGAAATCTATGGTTTCACATTGGGGAAAAAAGCTAAAGAAATGATAATTTAAGTTGTTCATTCTTACTCCCCTTCTCTTGGATTAATCTATCATATGTCGGGAAAATGGCAACACATCAAACTTATTAATATCAACAGTATTTTATCATTTTGTTAGTTAGTTATTAACAT
The DNA here is from genome assembly GCF_016545825.1 of Eucalyptus grandis. Taxonomy (NCBI): domain Eukaryota; kingdom Viridiplantae; phylum Streptophyta; class Magnoliopsida; order Myrtales; family Myrtaceae; genus Eucalyptus; species Eucalyptus grandis. Next base: position 30,647,741 of record NC_052612.1, read on the forward strand.
GTGTCGACGGGGTGCATTAATAATTTTCTTAGCATTTTCCTTTGGTGCTTGAGCATGGAGTATATCAACACTGGACCAAAGGTGAGGTTAATTTATATGAATGGAATTATCTATCTGATTATCGATCGCTTATTTTCAACATTATTCTCATATATTTTGTGTGTGTTGGGGGGGGATGGGGTGATTCTCTTTCTTTTCTCTAATTAAATTCGCTACTATAATTTGGAAGCAGCGGTCTTTTTTCTTACTTCAGCAAATGAAACCAATCAGTTTTTGGAAATTATTTGCTTTCCGTTATGAGGACAATAAATTGATTTCTAAACCTTACTTCGCATTTATCTGTTGATGTTTTATTCAAATAATTATCAGATAGATTTTTGTTGAGTTTTCCTTTAAACATGTAAAATATAAAGAAAATTAATCTGTGTGAAGCACGGACAATATATCTGGTAATGGCCTAAATAATAACTTTTGGCGCATTAAATTGGTCAGAAAGTTACACAACTAAGTCAACAGGAAATTCATCGAATGATTTTTTCTACAAACGACTGGCTATGTAATTTTCCCGTGACTAATAAGCGGTAACCAAGGCAGAAGAACAAGAAAATAAATATGAAAAGGACAAAACGGTATAATAATCAATGTACTGTTATATAATAATCAAACTATTTTAGACTTCGTTGCGTAACCTGAACAAAAAACTGATGTCGCCAAATGAGCAACATAATGTCGCTAAAAAAAAAGGAGCATCATAGGAATTAGGAAGAGCCTGAGGGGAAAAATCTGTGGCGCCTCTGCATTGACATGATACGTGTGTTTTTCTGACAGGATACAAGTTGCCACGTATATGGACGACGCCGCGTTCGCCAATCGAGAATCCATAGAGATATTAACAATAACCCAACTTGCTGAACCACCGAGATGGTCCAGAAACGCTCGAGAGGTAATATAAATATTCGTCCAACTCTCTCGTTCATGGTGACTCTCTCATCGCAGTCGTCTTCTTCGTTCTCTCATATCTGAGCTTAGTGCTCCATTCATGGCCACGATCATGCGCATCAAGGCTAGGCAGGTCTTGGACAGCCATGACAATCCTCTGGTTGAGGTTGGTTCACTTTCGCACATTCTCTCTCGTTAAAGTATCTCATATCTCTTGGACCATGGATTTTCATGTTCTTTATACATCTTTTTGGGATCGTTTCCATGCTTCCTTATTTCACTTGCTTGATCATTCGTTCGCGTTCCGTGTGCTCTTGATTTGGTCTGTGATCGATGGAGAGTTTGGACAATGAATCTCATTTTAGTTCAGTTCATGTAGCTCGATTAGCATCATCTCCGGAGGTGTTCCGCATGTTTCCTTCTGCATTATGCTCCATGTTGGCAAGGATTTGTGTTTTGATTTATGAAAACTTGTTAATACATCAGACCTGTCGATAGATCTGTGTTAGATTATATTAGGATTATCATTTAGGAATAAGTTAATTGTGATTTACATTAATTAGTAGTTAAGTCTATATGTATTCTCCCTTTCTATATGTACAGAGGTTTTGTACCCTTCATTGTCTAATATACGGTGTATTAAATTCTCTATTTTTCATTTTGATTCTGAAAGAAGAGTTTCCCAATTATCAGGAGAAGGTACCGACTATGTAGGGGGAGGTCGCATCTTCTTTTTCTTTTCTTTTTTCTTTTTTTTTATCTCTTACTTTCTTTATCGTTTGTATTAATAATTTACTAATTTATTCATTATGAATATTCACTATGGGCATGGACTAGGGGTGAGCATCAATCTAAGGTCAACCCTGGACCGACCCTAGATCGGCCCAACCCTACCAGTCCTAATCTAATTTCCAAGGAGATTGGGTCGGTCCTTGGTATTGAAATTCCTGAATTAGTAATTTGCGGATTGGTTTTCAGTTCTAAGAGTTCAAGGTTGGTTCAACCTAGATCAACCATAACTCTATATATATTATATATCTAATATATTATTTATAATATTTTATATAAAGAAAACCCTAAAATCTACGGCATCAATAACATTTAATAACTCTTTAGTGAGGAGTTCAAGTAATTTTATATTGTTCTTTAATAATTTAGATTTTTAATGTCTTTTACGGTGTCAACAGCCATAATTTATAAAGAAGGAAAATATTTTTGTGATGAGTCATCACAGTGTCCAAAAGGGCATAAACAACTCATCACGGCATGCTTCTCTAGTATTTGTTATCTTTTGTCTTATTTGTTCTCTTAGTATTCAATTTGCCAAAATCGAAAGAAACAACTTCACCACTTGCCATTCATTTGCTTTGGGTCACTTGTGCCGTTTGCTGTTTGATGCCCGGGTGGCTTTTTGCTCAACGCTCACTTTGCTCGATGCTCGATGCTTAGTCCACTCAACGCTCACCACTCTTCTCTCTTAGCTAACCTCGCTCATCACCGAACCCATTGGATTGGTCTGGTCCTCGGTTGCCTTTTTAGGGAGTACAAAAAATGAAATAAAAAATTATTGAGTGGTCCCGGGTTGTAGGGGTGATTGGGTCCAGGGTGGGTAACGTTTAGACTTGGACCCTGTACCCGACCCACCTTGTTTTTCTGGTCCGAGAACTTACTTAACCCTGTTTATATTGAAACCTGTTTTGCATAAAAATTCCTGTACAGCACTCAAATGTAAGATAAACCGTTTAAAATCTCGATCAACATTGGTTGAGAGACTATTAAAATAGGGTTTGACACCCGACCCACCCTCCTTCTTTTATGGGTAAGTTCTAGTATAAAAGTATATAGACGGATTGATAGGCTAATTGCCAAAGGTAATTTCATTCTTTTCTATCATAAAAAATGTAGGTTATTATTCAGGGTGGACCTGTGCAATGATCTATTCAATAAGAGGTTTATTCCAAGTGAGGACAACATTTTATGCAGAGGAAAGCAATGTTAATTCAACAAAGTAGTGCAAAAATCTACAGACTTTTGAGAGCGCAAGGCCAAAGGAAGCGACAGTCAAATTCCAATAGGAAGCAATGTCATGGGTCCCGCTAACATTGACTATCACTTAACATAAGTAAATTTTTTCATCCAATGATTAACAAGCAATGTCATTGGAACAGTGAATCATGAACCTGGGACAAGATTATTGGTCCGCCCTGCGACTCAAACAGCCGTTCTGCTTTCATCATGTTGACAATCTTTGTTGTGAACTTTTGCATGTAATACTTCAAGATGGCAAGAAAAAATTCAGTAAATATAACAAATTCGTTTTTAAGAGTAAGAAATATGAAGATAATAAAAAATGTCTAACCTTGAATGGTCCATTATCTGTTCTGAAACTAATACCACAAACTTATTTCAGCCAAACAGGGAACCCACTGGAAGCAGAGACAAGTTTAGAAAAGACTTGACAAAAACCTCACATGAAAATAGAAACTTTCTTCTATTTCTAGGACTAGGATAAATCATCTACATTACCCGAAATTCCACTCAGTGCAGACATAAGGCCCGACTCTGAGATGGACGTAGAGGCCTACTTGTTGCACGAGCTTGACAAATTTCACGAGATCATAGTTTCCCTCAAAGTTGTGTTGAAGCAAAATAAAGCAAATTTAATCAGAATTAAACCTTTTTTTACTTTTATAAGTAGCCTAAATAATGAAAAGAAAAATGATGGACTAATTCTGTTTGCCAAGTGATGGCTCGTGGCCATTCCGGAAAACATAAGTCTGAATGACATCCAAACCTCCTTCTTTTGCCTTTCGAATGAGATCTGGCCACATCTGCAACCAAGTAAAGTTGAAGGCCATAAATTTGCCAGAAACAAATTCTTAAGCTGACAAGCAAAAAAAGAGCCTTTTTTTTTTTTTTTTTTCAAAATAAAGCAGCTTTTTGCTAAGATAAGAAAAAAGATGCTGTAGTGATAAAAAGCACAATATAGAGAGGCCCATTTCCAGCATGATAGCCGAAAGTTGGGAGGCGGAAAGATCATTCAGCCGAAAATGGAGACACATTCAACCTAAAAATAAGGAATAAAAGGAGAAAAGGAAAAGAAAAGAAAGAAAGGATCTACCTCATCCTCAGGAGTGTTTCTGGGGTAGTGAATGGACCCAGAAATGAGGATCCTTCTCTGCCCATTAATTTTAATGGCCTTAGCATCATATGACACGAATGGATCAAAAAGAAGGAAGAAGGACCCTCGTCCCCAAAAAAGTGCGTTTCTTCTTATTTCTTGCTTGCGCCCACTTTATTCTATTCCTGTTCAGAGAAGGCAGCACGAGCAAGTGACGGACTTCAATCTGAGCTGATCTACATAGACTATTTATAATCCCACTACGGTAGTTTAGAAAAACCGAGGAAAGCACCCCCAAAGAAAACGAGAAGAACCCAGCTTCAGTCTGAAAGAAAATTTTAGAAAAACCGAGGAAATTTGTGAGCTTACAGATGAGGAAGCTGGCGATTAATGAAATAGAGTGACGGGGAGCTAGCGATGGCGCGACGGGGAAGTAGATAAACGCAAATGAGGAAGCAGCGTGATGGGGAGCTGGATTTGGCGATGGCGCGATGAAGGAAAACGCTGTGAACTGTGAAGTCTGCGGGTGTGAGAGGTAAAGAAAGAAACAGTTGGGGGAGCTCGTCGAAGGAAAACGCTGAGAACAAATTAGGGTTTTGGTCCTTTTGGACTTTTGGGCTGCCTTAAAAACCAATTCTCAAACCGGTTCCCAAATCGGTCCGGTCGATCCGGTTCCTGGGTGGGTAATCCCTCGAAACCGGTTCCCGAACCGGTTCAAATAGGGTCTGAATTTTGGGAACTAGTTCTTGGATCGGTTTCAATCGGAACCGGTTCTCGACCCTATTTTCCGGGTGGGCCGGACCGGGAACCGGGTAAACCCGGTCCAGTTGCACACCTCTACCGGGTTGACCCTAGAACAAGACTGAACCCATTGTGTCAATCTAGTCCTCAATCGCCTTTTCGAGGAGTACAAACAATGAAAAAAAAAAAAAAACTATCAATTGGTTGTGGGTTGATTCTGGAACTGGACCGAATCTACTAGGTTGGTTCGGTTCTCGGTCCCAAGCTCAATAAAGTTAGTCCTCGGTCCCAAAAATTGAGAACTAGCATTGTGCGAGTTGGTCCTAAAGTTAGGAGTGGATCGGCCAAATTCCAACCATGCTCATCCTTAGGATAGACAAATGGTGAAAAGTGCATTCAACCTCTTTTGCGGCCTTTTTTTTTTTTCTTTATTTCCAATTCTTTGAATCTATGCTCCTGGATCACAACTGGATTCAATTCCAGTTATGTGTACTTTATCTGAATTTAATCTGTAAAAGATTATTATTTAAAGGAGTTGGATTTTGTATTGCTTACCGGGAGTGATGGGTTCTCGGCCTAACCAAAAATCAACCCTCTGAATTGCGGGTACCTAAGCCAGCCAGATCCAGTCCGGTTCCCTACACGAGCGTGGACTGATCTGAGTATAGAGCTACGATAGGAGGAGATTCTCCTCGGATCTGAGACAGAGGCACATCCCGACTGCTCCTAACTTCGGCAAGAAACCGCCGGTTTCACCTCTTTGCTCGACGCTCTTACTGATATTATCTTTCACAAGTTCTCTCCCTTCCTCCCTCTGCCTCTTCCTTCTGGTCTCCACCCTCCACCAGCACAGGCTGGCTTCGCCGAGACTGTTTCCCAGGCTCTGCCTGAACTTCGCGAATCCTGCTCTCAAAGCTACTTGATCCCTGTCAGGCCTTTGAACCAAGCCGCCTTTGATCACGTTTGTAAGTAATCACGCATGGGGACACAGAAATGAAGCTCTCTACCGTCATTGACGGCCTCAATCAGGATTTCACTGCTCCTTAATGAAATATAAATTATGAGGACATCCATGTCCTCAGTTACCGGGCTTCTGTTGACGTAGGTTGGACCTTAGTCTCCTACGTATTTGTAACATTTTGGTAAATTAAAAATCTCCACCCATTAACGTGGGATTTCAGCAAAAGAAATGCAGTGCAAGCGTTCATTGATCGATTGGAAAATTGTTTAGTTGTTGTTTGGGATCTCGTGGTGACTATCTCAGCTGGGGTTTAGCGACAAGCGTTTGGTCTGGCGCATGTACCCAGCAGTATATGCGAGCCACCGCTTCACGTGCTCCGGTGACCCCCTTGTCGAGTGTGCAGGTGGTTCGCCACCCACAAGAGCGATGACATCGCTGTCGGCCTGAATGCACCTGATGTCAGGGAGCCTGCCATGGTAAGCCCGACCACCAGCTTGGCCTGCACAACCACGGGGCTGAAGATGACGAACAGAGGCCTACTTGATGGTGCTGAATCTTATCTAAGTGTACTAAAAAGGATCTTGACCAGTTAAAGCATATTGTAAGCTTAGGAATTGAAAAAGGAAGAAGAAATTCAACAACACTGATCACGGAAAGCATGTTGTAATCTAGAATATATCATAAAATTCGAAACTGTATTTATTGCTTTGTACCGGCACGCCATCTGATCGTGTGGTGGAGGGAGTGGGGGAGGCTTCTAGCTCTGGCATTTTTGGGGGAGGAATCATGCTCAATGAATTGTTGATTAACTATATCTTTTGCTTTGTACCGCATTGATTATCCATTGGGTGACTTTTTCCGGCTAACAATTTTGCGCACGTGCACCTCAAATACTTGGCCAATTCTGCCCATGGCAACATAAATTAGTGAAATATTTATTATGGAGTTGACTGGGCCCAAATGGGCTTAGTTAGCAAGTAGCCCAATTTCCAAACGTTATTAGCCCAATTTCCATGATTGGAACGAGATCTCCAACTGAAACATATGGAGGTAAAAAGCAATTGACTCCCTGGGGGCGAAGCAGCCGGAGGTGGATTCCTCTGTGGTGACATTTAGGGCGCGTTTGGTAACGATTCTGTTCCCGGGAGTAGATTATGATCAGAACTGATTCTTTTTTATTCTGTTCCCGGGAACTGATTCTAAGTATTTTAAGCCGTTTAGTAACTGTCCAAAATTTCTGATTCTTGAATAAAATTGTGTTTGGTACCGTGCTCATTAATTCTGTTCCAAATCAATTTCTTTTAATTTTTAAATAATTTTTTTTCTTTTTTTCCTTTTTCTCATCATTTTCTTCTTCTTTTGGCCGACAACCTCACCGGAGCGTCGCCGGCCCTCGTTGGCCGAGCCTCGCCGGTAGTTGGGCGAGGCTTGCCTAGCCCCGCCGATGGCCAGCCGGCCTCGCCGGGCCGGGCAAGGCCTCGCTGCACCACCTAGCGAGGCCGGGCAAGCCTCGCCCGGCCACGGTGGGGCTGGGCGTCGCGAGGCTTGCCCAGCCCTTGCCCAGCCCTGGCGAGCTCGCCGATGGCTAGGCTTGCTTCCAGCGAGCTCGCCGAACCGGCAGCTGGCAGCGGCGGATGGTGGTCGGTGGCAGAGGTGGACGGTGGCGGGCGGTGGTGGACGGCGGTCGCGAGATGGCCGAAGAGAAGAAAAAGAGTTCTTGATTTTGATTCTCAAATTGTTAGGAACAAGAATCAACTTCTTTTTTTTTTGTTCTTGATTCTATTCCCAACTGTTAGGAACAAAAATTTTACCAAATGCGATTCTAGGCCCAAACCGATTCTCGGGGAACAAAGAATCAGAATTTGGCCCTGTTTGGATGGTTACCAAACAGGACCTTACTCCCTTCTCGTCTCAGGGAAAGAGGAGATACGGAGAACATTTTCTCGAAAAGATATGAGAAAGGAAAGAATTTGTTACTCCTCTACCAGGAAAACTGAGAGGAGAAAATGATGGAAAGTTATGATGCACACGAATCGTGCGCACAGGCAGGCAGTATTTACATTGGGTGTGCATTTTCTCTTAGGAATGCAAGTAAAAATTTGACTATGGAAAATAAATTTTAGTGATGGTTTCTTGCTCTTTTATGCATTTGTAACTCATTGCGTAAGAAATCAACATGGTATACCTGAAGATCACATATACGAACAACTCAAGTTTTCGCATTGATCATGCTATCATGGCCAGGGCGGTTGACTTACCGGGACTTTCTCATAGTCGTTGGCTTTAGTTTGAGGGCACCAATCACTTCCATGGATGAACAAACCCACTGTAAACTTTTCAGCCTCAGTGACAGTGAGAGCTGAACTGATACCTGGCCCACGTGACTCATTGGGCCGTGTCCAATCCAGGCCCAATGTATCCAGGAACTGGTCCAGTTTTTCATTGTGTTAAAAAAAATCAAATTTTAATAAATAATATAAATGTTGCTTTAGTTTTTCTTTTTTATGTATTGGCCAAGTGATTAGTTTTTTTTTTTTTTTTTTTCATGTGAAGAACTTTTTCTTTTCCCAAGAAAATGGTTCAAAAGGGAATCAAACCATTTCTAAGCTGGTTTTAGATTTGCAAAACTGGGTGCCAAAACGGTTCCTCCAAGAACGGGCCAAACGGGTTCCCCACCCTGAACTATTACACTCGTGTGCTTTCTAGTTGCGACTGTTTTTTGCTTCGCTGAATTATGATTCGATGCCATGTTTTTATAGGCTGGCGTGACCCTTGACGACGGGACCTTCGCTAGAGCTGTTGTTCCTGACGATTCAGCCGCCGGTAAGATTCATGCTTCGTCAATCCTCATTTTAATACATTTCCGGATCTTTCATGTACAGTTCCACGAATCTGCTATTATCTTGGCAGTTTATATAGTTTTGCTGGTGAAAAATGATGTCAAGTAAATACAGGAAGTTGTCACATAGATCGCATCGTTGCTTACGCCAAGTTACCTCTTGATTTCAAGGATCTATGAGGCATTCGATCTGGGATGTGGCGTTTCCCAGGTTGTACACCACTTCATTTCTGCTTGTTGTCTTCTGCTGTTTCTGTTGCTATGTTTTAACCTACTGTTCTAACGAGCATCATTATACTAATGTGTATTTAGGTTGTTGAGTATATCAACAAGATCACGGGCCCTGCGCTGGTTGAAAAGGTCGGTTGAATGTATAATCATCTTGTTACTTCTTTCCATTTCATAATAGTTGTCCTTCAGCGGTTTCAGTTCTTTAAGATTCATTTGTTAAATTGTCCAAATGCAATATGTTTGAGATGATTATTTCATGCAACTGCAGGTTGTGAGCTAGTGTAAGTTTTGATTTCCCACCCAAGGTGACTACTTCATTTGATTTGTAATTATCTTTGTTTTTTCTGTTTATATAATCCAACAGAGCAGGCTGCTATTGACAATTTCATGGTTCAACAACTTGATGGAACCGTAAGCAATCTCTTTTATTTTTTATGTTCTGGTGATGGATATTGACAAATGTGCATTTTTTTTCGTGAAGCCTGGAGCAAATGCTGTACTTGCTGTGTCTCTTGCGGTCTGCAAGGGTGGGGCTACTGTTAACAAAATTCCCCTGTATAAGGTACCTTCACCATAGCCATTTTTACAATATTTGCTTCTGTCTGCATCTTTTCCAAGCACTTAATTCTTTATCTTTTTGACTTACTATCCTGAAAATTGGTCATTGCAATTGACACTCTTAAAATTCTGGATGCTCTCTCTTCATATTGCTGACATTCAACGTGTATCCTGCAACATCAAAGTTTATGATGGACTATATGAAACTTATTTCTGGCTATGAATCAGAAGATAAGGCAATGAGATGGTCTTTGTGGCAGGACTAAGGTTGACATGATCATTTTTCCACTGTAATTCCACTGTCCATTTAAATCCAAATATGCTGACTCAGTTTCCCTCTCTTCATGGTTGTAGCACATTGCTAACCTTGCCAGTAACAGCAAATTGGTATTGCCCGTTCCTGCTTTTATGGTTATTGATGGAGGCTCACATGCTGGAAACAAACTTGCAATGCAGGTCTGCTGTCCGCTACTTTACTACATTTTGTTGTATATCTTGTTTCGGATTTCTCATTCTTATTAGTATCTGTGAACGTATGCTTCAGGAGTTCATGATTCTTCCAGTTGGAGCTTCCTCATTTAAGGAGGCCATGACAATGGGTGTGGAAGTGCATCACCATTTGAAGGTACTAAAACATATATCCTTCAAGTTGTCTTAAAAAACATCTTCCTTGAACTGTCGAACCATAGAAAATATGATTATCAAGACTTGTCTGATGTTGTCCTTTAGTTTTAGCAGATGCTTGGGGTTGGTCATCTATTACTTTGTATAATCTTTCTATTTTATCACATAGCATGAACATAGGGGATCAAACATCTAATGTAGAAGTTGGTTAATGTAGATTCATCAAATTTTTAATGACAATTTTTTGTTTGATGAACGATTTATATACTTTGCCTTAGGCTGTAATTATGAAGAAATATGGTCAGGCTGCAACTAGTGTCCATGACATAGGTGGATTTATTAAGGTGAAAGTATTGGTTTACAAAATGCAATGAAATGTGAGCAACTTTTCGTCTCACAGAATTCTTGCTAATCTTTTTGCTTACATTATTGTTGTTGTTTGCTAATTCAGGAGAACGAAGAAGGTCTAGAGTTGCTCAAAACAGCCATTGAAATTGCAGTTTACACTGACGAAGTGAGTTCTCAGACCAACCATCTCGTAGTGCTCGATGCATCTAAACATATTGGCAGAAACCTAGAATTTCCAATTTTTTGTCTTTTATTTGTTTTTCATGATTATTATGGTTATTATTTTTGGGTTGTAATTTACCTTTCCTATTTCAGGTTGTTATTGGAATGGTTGTTGCTGCGTCTGATTTCTATTTACTAGATAACACCTATGATATGAACTTCAAGGAAAAGGTTAGTTTCTTTCACGGTTTATGCAGCCAAATGCGTTTTCTAAAGAGTAAATAAGTGATAGTGCTCATCAATATCCATGAATGTTGATAGCTTGAATATTTGGTTCTTGTAGCTGTCCAGAAACAGCATTTAAAGCACTCATCCTCTTCTATATGTGTTGGTTTATGCAGAACAATGATTGATCTCCGAAGATCCCTGGATATGCTCTTGAAAATGTATACAAGTCATTCGTGATTGACTACGATATTGTGTTGATTGAGGATCCCTTTGACCCAAATGACTTGGAGCAATACGCATTTATGAAATTGGTGAACACGTCCAAATTGTGGGAGGCGGTTTGTTGGGCACCAAGCTCGTGGTGAGCTTGTGAACTTCATCTATGCAACTCTCTCTCTCTCTCTCTCTCTCTCTCTCTCTCTCTCTCTCTCTCTCTCTCTCTCTCTCTCTCTCTCTGATGCAGCCCACATTGAAGACTGGCTCTCTCGACCAAGAAGATCGGCCCGCATTAAAGCTCGACAAAACCGAGAAGCCATAACGACATCTTGAGTCCATCCCGGAAGCTTGAAAGACACCTTGGAAGCTCTCGTGATGCTTTTACTAGTTTATAGTTTCCATACCCTTTACTATATCTCCTAGTTTCAATGCTTCTTTATTTCTCCTAGTTTCAATACTCTATCTTTATTTCTTTGATGATATAAGCCCAATTTCTTGTAGAAGACAGACAACTTTTGATAAATGAAAAACTTTGCTTGAAGCAAGTATCATGAACCTTGTAGAGTTCATCTCCTTGAAAACCTAGAAGAGTTTTCACTCCGTCCTTGAAGAGTCGGAGCTTTCGAAATCTGCATCCTTGAAGAGTTGCAGTCATCGATCTAGAAGAATCGGTGCCCCCTCAACTTCCTTGGAGGCCTAGAAGAGCAACCAACGGAGTTTCTATCTTTTCCTATTCTGTTCGTTACTTCCAACCCAATTTCGACTATCCTACAGTGCCTATTTCAGAAAACCCAAAACAGAGAAATTGTAGATCCAGAAGTCTTTGTTCATTTGGCTTTGGAATCAGGTCGATCCAATCTGTATTGACAAAGATACGACCGTTCTCCTGACCTCGCACAGTGCTGAAATTCCTGTTTGTCCTGTTTCCGTGTGCGAGTCACTCTCCCGATCCTATTGTTTGAGAAAGCCTCCCTTAGGCTTGCATCACTCTCTCTTCTCGTGTGCGAGTCACTCTCCCGATCCTATTGTTTGAGAAAGCCTCCCTTAGGCTTGCTCTCTCTCTCTCTCTCTCTCTCTCTCTCTCTCTCTGATAATCATATAATGCTTTGCAAAGCGCAATTAATGAGAGAACATGCAATGCTCTCCTTCTCAAGGTACATTCTAGATCATCACTTTTGAACACGAAATTCATAGCTGATTGTATCACTTTTGAACACGAAATTCATAGCTGATTGTATCTACATTTAACTGACTGGAATGATCGTATGATAGGTTGATCAAATCGGATCTATTATTGAGAGTATTGAAGATGTAAAGATGTCAAAGGTAGCTGGGTGGGGAGTGATGGTTGACCGTAGTAGTCTGGGACATAAACAAAGCATAGCCAATAAACTCTTACCTAAAATGTTTTGTTTAGCGAATGTACAGCACTTGGCATTGGAGAAACAGAAGACGCTTTTATTGCTGACCTTTCTGTGGGTTTGGCCATCGTAAATACACAGCATCATTTCAACCTTATATCGATTATAGGCTGTTGCAATTGGTGGGATATTTTTTTTTTTTTTTTGAACAGAAGCCCTCATTGCATTAAGATGAATAGCACGTACAACCCGTGGCTAGAGCGTCCGCGCAAAGCAAATTCAAGAGAGCAGGGGGTGGATTGAGGGCCCAATTACAAGACAAAGATTTACGATTATGGGCCTTGCAAGCCCAGTCAGCGGCAGAATTCGCTTCTCTTCGGCAGAACCCTAGATTGAGATTTGGGAATAGGGTTAGGAGGAAAGCGGCTTCAGCGAAAAGGGAACGATCCGACCATGGCGGCTGTGAGTGATTGTTCAAGGTGTCGACCAAAGAGAGATTGTCAGATTCAACCACGATTTTTGCATTCTGAAAGCCTTGATGCAGAAGATGCCGAAGCGAGAAAGATAGAGCTTGGATCTCAACCTGAAGAGCAGAGGCTGCGACAACTCCTAAGGAAAACCCATCGGTAAGTCGGCCTTGATGGTCCCCTGCCCAGATGCAGGCTATCGTTCCGTTGTTACTACCTTGATGATAAGATCCATCAACGTTAGCTTTCAAACCCCGAGGTCTGGAGGACGCCATAGGTGAGAGCTATTTGTGACCGATCCATTCTGATGCAGGTTCGAGGGGGAAGAAAGCCAATCCGCTTGGGCACCAGTCAGAGCTATGTCGACAACCTGATCGGGATTAGGTTTAGTACCGCGGAAGACAAAAGCATTCCGAGCCCGCCGGATCTGCCAGAATATGAGAGATTATGGCCAGCCGAGGTAATCGATTCCCCGATTCGATCGTAGAGGTGATCTAGGAATCCATACGATGGATGTTGATTGGATCGACAGAAATCCGAATGCGGGGATGCGTCCAAACTTGTTGAGTCCATGAGCAGAGTAAGAGCAAATGCTCTAAAGTTTCTGGTGTCTTTTTTTTACACACAGTACAGCAAGGACTGTCTAATATGTGTCTGCGGTGCAGGTTCTCTCTCGTCGCCAATGCATTGTTGCAGACGGACCAAAGGAAAGCGCGGATCTTGGGAGCAGCAGGCATTTTCCATATAGAACGCCATAACCAGGTAGGAATTTGGTGTGAAGATGACGCATTTAAGGTTGAAATATCTGATTGTGATTGAGTAAGTGCATGGTATGCGGACTTGATTTGTAAATGTGCCGTTCTTGGTTGCTGTCCAGATAAGTGCATCTGTGGTGAAATTTGGTCTAAGTTGGATGCTTGTGATCTGTTGAATGATTTGCATATCGAAAAACCTAGATAATAAATCAACTCTCCATGAACTGGTAGCAGGGTCAATAAGATCAGCTACTAGTGTAGGTTCTTCAGGGGCTGTAGGTCCAGCTAGAACACCCATGGGAAGCCATCTGTCTTCTCTTATCTTGATGCTTTTCCCATCTCCCTACCGACCAACTAACGTGTGAATCAATTGAGTTTCTTCCACAAAGTAAGCTCTGCCAGCCCCATGATGGGCGAGAGCCTTTGTTGGCTTGTAAAAATGAAGAAGAAGGGAAATAAAGGCCCTTAAAAAGTTTACACCACAAGGATGAAGGCTGATGCATGATTAAAACTCACTAGATTCCTGAATCCCAATCCACCATTATCTTTTCGGTTCTGTAGATGTCTCCAACTCTGCCAATGTACACCAGATCTGCTTGTATCGTTGCTCCACCAGAATTTGGCCATTCTTTTTTCAATAACTTTACATAAAGAGATAGGGATTTTAAACACGGACATGGCATACTGAGGGATAGATTGAATAACTGCTTTTAATAGAACTTCTTTCCCTCCCTTAAAGATCAGTTTCTCCTTCCAACCTTCTAGTTTTGATTGAACTCTACTCAGCAGCCAAGAGAACATATCTTTTTTTGATCTTCCCCAGTCAGTAGGTATCCCGAGATACTTCCCACAACGCTGTAAAACTGGTACCCGTAGTTCAGCATCTAGATTTTCCTGAAGTTCAATAGGACAAGAGGGATTAAAGAAAACTCCTGATTTGTTACGATTGATTTGTTGTCCTGATGCTAAGCAATATTGGTTTAAAATGTTAGACAGATTCTGACACTCCAATAAGGTACTGTTCAGAAAAAATACAGCATCATCGGCGAAAAACAGATGCGATAGGGTAGGACACCTTGGGTTCAGCTTGATACCTTTGATAGAGCCCATATGCATATCATTTCTCAGTTGAAGGGATAATAGATTTGCAATGATAATAAACAAGTAGGGGGATAATGGATCTCCCTGCCTTAGCCCACGAGTTGGTTGGAAAGTCGGTAAAAACTCCCTATTCATTTTAATAGAGAAAGATGGCGTTGATACACACTGCATGATTAGATGGACCCAATGAGAGTGAAATCCTAGGCGGAGTAAGTAGTCTCGGAGAAAGTCCCACTCGACACGGTCATAGGCTTTTTGCATATCCACCTTGAGAATGGCATGAAAATGACTTTTTCGTTTCCTTGTTTTGAGTTGATGGATGATCTCCTGAACAACAAGAACATTATCCTGAATTTGTCTTCCAGCAACAAAAGCACTCTGCTCCTCAGTAATCAGAATAGGCAGTAAGGGTTTCAATCGATTAGCAAGAACTTTAGCGAAAATTTTATAGCCATAGTTGCATAAGCTTATTGGGCGATACTGATCCAAGCTTTCCGGGTTAGGAGATTTGGGAATGAGGGTGATGGCAGTGTTATTGAGAGATGGGGGTAATAAACCATGCTGAAAAAAATGCTGAACTTTGCTCGTGAATGTCCAACTTAATGATTTCCCAATGAGATCGATAAAACAAACCATTCGGACCGTCGGGTCCCGGTGCCTTGGACGCACCTAGTTGGAAAGTGGCAACGCGAACTTCTTCAAGAGTGGGTTGAGCCGGGAGGTCTGCGTTCATGTCTCGCATCCACTAGGCTGTGGACACTTTGTTCTAAAATCTGCATATAATGTCTAGGTCGAAGTAGAGTAAAGCCGAGAGTAGAAGTTGAAAATCATTTGTTTTAATTGATCCTGATCCCTAACCCATTGCTGATTTTCGTCTTTCAAGATAGTGATCTGATTACATTGACGTCGTTGAAGTGTAGTAGCATGGAAAAATTTAGTATTGCGGTCTCCCCACTGTAGCCAGTTGATTCTTGAGCGCATTGCCCAATATTGCTCTTCCCTCTGCCATGCTTGATGAAGTTCTTATTTGATCCTCTCAGAGCCTGAGATAGGTTCAGAGAAGTAGAATGCTGGTTCGTTAAATTTTCTAACTGATCCTCTAATTCCCTTGCCTTTTGCTTGTTATGCGAGAAAACCTGACGACTCCAGCGCGATAAAGCTATGGCCACTGCACGAAGCTTGACCGAAAGAGGAGAGTTTCTTCGGGAGGTTGAGTTCCAAGAGGACTCTATCACGGATTGACAGCCAGGATCCTGGTTCCAGTAAGCTTCAAAGGTAAAGCATCTCTTTCGTCGAGCCAAGCTGTGATTTGTATGAATAACTAGAGGACTATGATCTGAACCAACTGCAGGTAGTGCTATCACTTGAGCTTTGGGGTAAGAGATACGCCATTCAGCAGTGCAGACAGCTCGATCCAAACGCTCCTTCACCGAGCTTCAAAGATCTCCGTTGTTGGACCAAGTATAGGCGCAGCCATGGGAGGGAAGATCCAACAAACTACGAGTCATTTAGAACTTCTCCGAAAGAAGAGAGGCGGTAAGAATCCATTTGGTCGAGAGCCTACTTTCTCCCATCGGTGCAAGATTTCATTAAAGTCGCCGAAGCATATCCAAGGTAAGGTATTAAGGTTACTAATATGACGCAAGATCTGCCAAAAATACTGACGGTCTTGAAATATTGCAGGAGCATGAATGCAGGAAATCCGCATGGATCTCGACTCGAGACATCAAGACAGTGAAATCCATATAATGCGGAGAGGAGGAGAAGTCCGACAGAGATATCCCCGCATTCCAAAAAGAGCTAGGCCACCGGCGTAACCCACGGGGGTGACTAGCCTCGTGATGCAAAAAACCAGAAGAGCGCTTCAACCGAAGGAGGACTTCATCCACATTCTTCGTCTCCATCAAAAAACAGAGGTCAGGCTTTTCCTTAGCCAAGAGGGCTTTTAAGGATAGGACTGTCAGGGGATTGCCCAAACCGACGCGGTTCCAACCTATAAGTTTCATCTCGATTTGGTGATGTTTAGGGCCGCCCACCGTCGCCCGTAGAGTTGCTTCTGACGCCTCCAAGATTGGCGCATCCAACAAGAGAGAATCATCATAGGCTCCTTGATACTCTCCTGGTAAGTCGTAGGGGTTATAGCGCCTTGGTTTCTTTGCAGGACTTATCTTACTTACTGGTCGAATACTGAGGCCTTTTTTTGCCTGGTTAGGTGATGATGGCCATTGCACTCCTTTCATCTTCTCTGTAGCTGGGATTAAAGCTGTTGTTAAGGTATGTGGCTCTGAGAGAGGGATTGTAGATGTATCAGTTCGTGTCTGTGTAGAGATGGGAGCAATAATCTGTGGCTGAGAGGTTGTTACAGGAACTGGTGGTAGAAGAAGAGGAAGAGTGCGGATCTCAGTTGGAGGAGTTTCGGGTATGGTTTCTTCTCTATCCTCCTCCAAAGTAGATGGGCCATAATAACACTACTGGTAAGGGCTATACTTCTAAACTTCAGCTTTTAACCAGGGACCGTAAGGAGTGGAATCAGGTTCGGTGATCATTTTCTCCTCAAAGGGGATGGAGGGGCAAGAATCAGTATAATGGCCCAGTCGTCCACAAGAATAGCAGTAATGAGGTAATCTTTCATACCGAAAATCCAGCCACAGAGTTCGATTAGAGAGTTTAATGAGTCGACCTACTTGTAAAGGTTCAGATAAATCCAACTCGACACGAGCTCGACATGCTTTCAGAGTGGAACCAGTGGCAAACTCAGATTTTACTTGCAAAACAGTGCCTACCGTGCTAACAGCCTTACGTATCATTTCAGCAGTACAGCATTCCAAAGGTAACCCAATCACCTGGACCCAAAAAGCACAGGTAGTAAAGTTATAGCAGTGTAGAGGGGTATTGGCTACCCATGGTTTAAAATTGATGAGATGTCCCGAAAATTGCCAAGGTCCGGTATCAAGAATTCTCTGTTTGTCGGCCTGGGTCTTAAATTTGGCTAGATAAATTCCAGCTTCTCTTTGAATGATTTCAGCTTGGTCCAACCGCCATGCACGCTTCAAGACTAACTGAAAAGCTTGGAAATTAAAGGAAGGGTTGGAGTGGACTTTACCAACTAACAGAAGCTTGCATTCCTCAACTGCACCAGGTGAAGGTTCAACTCGCAATTCTTCAATTTCTTTTGCTGTTGATAAT
Organism: Eucalyptus grandis; assembly: GCF_016545825.1. Classification (NCBI taxonomy): domain Eukaryota; kingdom Viridiplantae; phylum Streptophyta; class Magnoliopsida; order Myrtales; family Myrtaceae; genus Eucalyptus; species Eucalyptus grandis. Next base: position 30,665,579 of record NC_052612.1, read on the forward strand.
CGACCCGTTTTTGACATATTGCGGCAATCCGTGATGCGTCGGGGTCATCGTTAGTAGCCATGGATGAAAGAAATGTTCGACTTAACAAGAGCAAGGGAGGGAACATCGAATTATCGACATGCAGATGCGAAAAGCGGAAATGAGAGGAGGGAAAAGGAAGGAGATGCGATGAGGGTTAATGATCCAGATCTTTGCAAGAAGGAAAGAGGACTTAGGTTGGAAGGATTGCCATCCGCATATCCGTAAAAGCGGTCAAAGAAAGCAGAGGGGAAAGGAATTACGAAGAAACTCTACCCTTGCGATAGAGAGGAACTCGACAAAACGAGAGGAGTTTTACCTAACTGGTGGGATATTTAAAAAGCGAAATTATGATACTTTGGCTAAGGCTGACCGTGTATCCACATACGGTTATTTTTATCGAGTATGATAAAAATGAAGAAATTGACCGAATGGTCTGGATGGTATACTATATCAGTCTACAGACGGTATGTCAGCTTAGATTACAAGCAGTATACCAGTATGCTATATCAACCTATGGGCTTTGATATGTCAATTTAGCGAGAGCAGTATACCTAATTAGCTTAGCGAGAGCAATATGATCAGTTTAGAGAGAGCATTATTAATGTACTATAATAACATACAGACGATATATCAGCTTGGTGAGAGCAGTACACTATTTATCAACTTAGCGAGAGCTATACTATCTATTTATCAGCTTAGAGTGAATAGTCATATTATGGGTGAACTTATAAATAGTATGAAATGAGTCGACCAAGAAAAGGTCGTGATGACATGTAATCGACTAGGTCAATTAATCAATGATTTGATCTAATGTTATGAATCGATGTGATTTGCGATATCTGTAAATGATATTGACTTGCAGGGTGGAACTGAGGCCAAGGTAAGTCCTCTGACCAGTGTTATGCTTAGGCAGCCCTTAGGGTGTATTAGCTTCCTAATCGGGTTTTAAGATGGTAGAATTTGCTGAGACGTAATCTCACCCCGTTGTAAGACAACATTTCAAGTCCTTAGATGGTAGCCACCCCTCCTCCTCCTGTGCATTTTGGTATACCGGAGGAAGTCACAGAAGTAAGTTATCATATTTCGATACACCTTCACCCTGAATGATTGGAGTATGTGCTGATAAAATCCACTATCTAGGTCGACGTGGGTGAACCCGAGAAGGTACCTCATAGGTACTAATCATGGTATCTTTACTATCATGATGGGCGAAGGGAGGGTCTTATGCCAAAATCTGATGTGCCTAGGTATGTTTTAGAGGCTGCACTTGGGAAGGGCACAGCGGATCCTGAGGGTGGATCAGTAGTGGATGCCAATGATCCCAATCTTGAAGGTGATTCGGATTCTCCGGTGTACTCAGCCAAAGTCACCAACTGGAGCGAGGAAGAAGGGGAGATCAAAGAGGACGAGGAGGTGGAGCAGGAAGAATTCGGCGATGACAAGTAGTCAGAGTTGTAGACCCCTCTTTGTTTGAGAACTTGACGTTATGTGTGTTTATATACTTAGACCAACTTGTATAATATATGACTAGTTGTGTTATGTATATATATAAGTGTTGTTGTGTCGTTTGAAATTTTATGGCATTGCTTTCCTATTCCATTATTTTATTATTTAGGGATTTTATATGCTTCCGCATGCGTATAGTAAAATAAATGGGCGGGCGATGCATCCTGGGACATCGCTATTAAATCGACCAAGTGAGGGATGTGTGCGTGTCCAAGGATCGGGGCGTGACATCCCCGTTTAAGTGATATCATAGCCATGGTTAGAAATTGGAGTGATAAGGTGCGATGGATATGGGATAGTAGTAGGAAGGCCTTTATATTTGTGATTGGTGCATATCAATGATAGTTGATTGGTAAAATTGTTTGGCATATGTGTATTGCTCATCTTCTAATCCAGTGTGGATTTAATAGACGGGTTTCAGTAGAAAAGACTGAACCATGAGCGAGCCAAAGTAGAGAACTCCGAGTAAGCGAGTTGTTGGGCCTACAGCTCGGGTTAGAAAGCCGACCAAGGTCAATACCCGAGGAGTTAAAGCTAGGGCATCAGCACAAGCCAATGCCAGTGGTGTAGCACCACCTCCTATTGGTGCTGGGTAGTAGCCCCTGGTGATCCCAAGATTGAAGGGATCATGCGAGTGTTAGAGGTTATGGGGAATCAAATGGACTAGCAGGCTCAAAATCAAGCCGCTACTGTTGAAGCTGCCACTCAGGCTACTGCTACTATTGCTATTGCCACCACCGCTGAGGCCGCCCCTGCTGCCACACCCGTTGTTGCACCCGCGGTAGTCCAACCTGAGAATGTCATTATATAGAGAGAAAGGCCGATCCATAAGCTTGTCAAGCAGTTTCCGAAGCTGAGTCCACTAAGATTTTCGGGTACTGGATCCCGAGGCCACTTCACTATGGATTCAGGATCTAGAGAAAGCGTTCGCACTTCTGATGTGCAACAAAGAGGAGAAGGTGGTATTGACTATGTATCAACTTCAAGGTAATGCAAACATTTGGTGGAGAGCCACCAAGGATACCGTATTTCCGGAAGGTGTGGTCCAGGTGTGGGACACCTTCCTCAGAGCTTTTGATGATCAATACTTCTTAGGTATTGCTCGAGAACAAAAGATAGAGGAGCTCCAATGTCTCCGTGAGGGGAGCATGATAGTTGATCAATATGGGGTCAAATTTGCAGAACTCTCACAGTATGCTCCGAGGTTGACAGAAGACCCTGAAGAGAAAGCTCGAAAATTCAAAAGTGGTCTTCGTTCTGAATTGAAACAACCTCTGCTGCCATTAGATTTGACAATTTATTGAGAGGTCTATCGTCAAGCCCAGATGATAGAGAGAGGTTTGAACAAGCAAGCTGCCTTGTTTGGATTGAGGTTTGTTTCGAACCGAGATGCAATCCGTTAAGGAAAGAGGCCCATGCTTGGAGGTAGATTCTAGATCTCACCCAATAGGAAGGGTGGAGTTGGCAAGTTTGGGCCAAACAGGATCGAATTATGTCACACTTGTGGGAGGCGACATGGAGCGAATCAGTGCCCCCGAAGGACGGGTGCCTGTTTTGAATGTGGCCAACGGGGTCACATGGCCAGAGATTGTCCGAGAATTGCAAGAGGACAAGCACAACTACCGCCACCACCACTGATTGGACAGATTAGAGGGTATGCGCCTCAGAATGCACCACAAGGACAACAATTTAGACCTCCAATTCAGGGCACGGCGTATGCCCTCACACAAGGTCAGGCAGAGGCTGTGCCTGACGTGATCACAGGTATGATTTCACTAAACGACCATCCTACTTATGCTTTATTCAACTCAGGAGCAACTCATTCCTTTATTGCTGAACAATATGTTAAGTTGTTAGGAATAAGTCTTATATTGTTGGAGTCGGTAGTTTGCATATCTACACTATTGAAGGATAAAGTTATTGCTACTTTGGGTTGTTCTGGTTGCAAGTTAGCAATTGGCGAGTGAGCGGGGAAAATAGACTTGTTAGTTCTAGCCATGTATGACTTTGATTTAATTATTGGCATGGAATGGCTCCCCAAGCAACAAGCTAAGATGGATTACTATCGCAAAACGATTCAGTTTGACCCGTTAGAGGATGAGAGTTTCGAGTTTGTCGGGAATCGAGGAGGACCCTCGATTTCCTTAATCTCGTCGCCTAAGGCAACTCGTCTGTTAGAAAAGGGTTGTCAAGGTTACCTAGCAACTATCGTGGATATGATAGTTAAGGAACTGAAAATTGAAGATATTTCAATTGTGCAAGAATTTCCCAATGTCTTTCCAAAGGAATTGACAAGATTGCCACCAAAGAGAGAAATTGAATTCGTAATTGAGCTAGCACCTGAGACAGAGCCAATCTCTAAGGCTCATTACCAGATGGCGTTATCTAAGTTGAAGGAACTGAAGGTGTAGATGCAAGAATTACTGGATAAGGGATTCATTTGTCCTAATGCATCACCTTGGCGAGCATTAGTTCTATTTGTAAAGAAGAAAGATGGTTTGTTACACTTGTGCAACGACTATCGGCAACTCAATCAGGTAATGATCAAGAACAAGTATCCACTCCCGAGGATCGATGATTTGTTCGATCAATTGCAAGGAGCATCGATTTTCTCAAAGATCGACTTGAGAAAAAGATATCATTAGCTGAGAATTAGGAAGGATGACATTCCTAAGTCAGCATTTTGTACTTGGTATGGTCACTATGAGTTCACAATGATGCCATTCGGGTTGACGAATGCTCCTGCTGCCTTTATGGATTTGATGAACCATATTTTAATGGAATATCTAGATCAGTTTGTGATCGTGTTCATTGATAATATTCTGGTGTATTCAAGGAGTGATGAAGAGCATGAGAGTCATCTAAGACTAGTGCTGTAGACACTGAGAGTCCATCAGCTGTACGCCAAGTTTAACAAGTGCGAGTTTTGGTTGACTTGTGTTACTTTCTTAGGTCACGTGATTTCAGGCGAAGGAATCTTTGTGGACTTGACCAAGATTAAAGCAGTGATTAATTGGCCAAGACCGACTACAGTGACAGAAATCAAAAGTTTTCTGGATTTGGCAAGTTACTACAGACAGTTTGTGGAAAGGCTCTCATCATTAGCGTCGCCACTGACAAAACTATTGAAGAAAGAAGAGAAATTTGTGTGAACAGACAAGTGCAAGAATAGTTTCCAAGAGCTTAAGGAAAAGCTTACTACCGCACCTATATTGATGATTCCACCTAATCCTGGAGGATTCGAGATCTATAGTGATGTGCCATTCAGAGAATTAGGTTTTGTACTGATGCAACATGGCCGAGTTGTTGCATATGCCTCCTGTTAGTTGAGACCTCATGAACAGAACTATCTAACACATTACTTAGAGCTCGTGGCAATTATTTTTGCCATAAAGATATGGAGACACTATCTGTGCGGAGAAAAGTCCCAGATCTTCACGGACCATCAAAGTCTCAAGTATATGTTCTCTCAGAAGGAGTTGAATATGAGATAATGCCGATAGATGGAATTACTGAAAGACTACGACTATGATATTTTATATCACCAGGGAAAGGCGAACAAGGTCGCTAATACTTTGAGTCGAAAGTCTTCAGTTACTCATATATTAATGAAGGAGTGGAATCTAATCGAGAGAGCACGAGATTCAGTATTCAAGTTTGAGGTAGGCCATCTTTCAAGTCTTATGGCCACCCTCAAAATTAAACCGAATGTCTAGATCAGAATCAAGCTACTCCAACCGACAAACCCAGATGTGCAAAAGATTCTTCAAGAAGACACTAAAAAAAGGAAGGTTGACTTTCAGGTTTTTTATGATAAAACACTAAGGTTTCGAGGACGATTGGTTGTACCTGACGATGTGGAGCTTAGAGAGGATATTTTATCTGAAGCACATCGTAGCAGTTACAGCATTCATCCTAGTAGTACCAAGATGTATTAGAATCTGTGTCAACACTATTGGTGGTCGGGTATGAAGGCGGACATCGCCAAGCATGTCACCAAGTGTTTGACGTGTCAGCCAGTCAAAGCTTAGCATTGCAAGTCGGGAAGACTTCTGCAACCTCTCGAGATCCCAGAATGGAAATGGGAGCATATCACAATGAATTTCGTGATTGGTCTATCGAGGAGTCAAAGAGGAAATAATTCGATTTGGGTAGTGGTTGACAGACTGACGAAATCGGCTCACTTCATTGCAGTTTGAAATGACCTCAGTTTAGACAGAAACACAGATCTGTATGTTCGTCAGGTAGTTCAACTGCATTGAGTGCCAATTACAATAACTTCAAATAGAGACTCGAGGTTTACCGATGCCTTTTGGAAAAACTTGCAAAGTGCTATAGGTACAAAGCTTCAATACACTACGGCATATCATCCTTAGACGGATGGCCAGTCTGAGAGGACAATTCAAACCCTCGAGGACATGCTGAGAGCTTGTGTTCTAGACTTCAAAGGAAATTGGGAAGATCAATTACACCTGGTGAAATTTGCCTACAACAACAATTATCAACAGAGCATCGAGATGGCTCATTTTGAAGCGTTGTATGGCAGAGTGTATAGGACACCAGTGTGTTGGGACAAAGTTGGGGAAAGAAAGATTACAGGCCCAGAGTTGGTTCAGCAATCAGTGGATGCCGTGGCAGTAATTAGAAGCAGATTAAAAACTGCTTAGAGCAAACAGAAAAGTTACGCAGATAAGCATCGAAGGCTTTTGGAATTCTAAGTTGGTGATCACGTTTTTTTGAAGGTGTCACCAATGAGGAGAACTTCACGCTTTGGAAATAAAGGAAAACTAAGTCCAATGTACGTAGGTCCATTTGAAATTCTTGAAAGAATTGGGACCTTAGCGTATCGCCTTGTGTTGCCGCCGAGATTAGCACAAGTGCACGACATCTTTCACGTGTCAATGTTGAGGAAGTATGAGCCTGACTCGACCCACGTGCTCAATTTCGAGGAATTGGACGTGAATGACAGTGTGTCATACGTTGAAAACCCGATTCAGATAGTGGATAAAACAAAACAAGTCCTGCGTACAAAGACCATTCCGTTGGTCAAAGTAGTCTGGTAACACCATGGTAATGAAGGAGCAACGTGGGAGACTAAAGAGTCGATGAGACAGTTGTACTCCCACATTTTTGCTGAAGTATTGTAGTTAAAATTTCAAGGATGAAATTTTTATTAAAGGGGAAGAGTTGTGACATCCAAGATTTTCAATCCTGTTTTCTATTGAATAAATTGGGCATTTAATCAACGCACCTATAGAGCTATTTTCAGAGCTAATCACTCTTGAGATAACTAGACTATTCAGGAAAGTCATTAAGGAATTTTAATGCGATAGACTTGAGAATCGACTAGGAATTGGCTCCTCGACCGTGCTCATCTTTAGAAGCCATTACGACACAATTTTGAAATCAGAGATAGATTGATTCGACTGAGATGTGTGGCTAATCGTGGGTGACACCACTAAATTAGAAAATTCTCTTCGGCCAGCACTAGACTAATTTCTCTATTGTTTTGGCATCCTGTGTCCGAATTTGAATCCTTGAGATTTTCACGACAACAGAGAGTTTTCAATGTGTCAAATGGGTTCATTGTGACTCGAAGAAAATCGACCACAGGTCATTTGCACTAAATTTTTTTGAAAACGATAGCTTAGGTCACGAAATAAACGCGCCAGATTGAAATTAACCACAAATTTGAATCCGATTTCAGAAATTAAAGATTTTGTCATGTCACAATAAGTTGTAGGGATGTCGACTCAGTCTCAAAAGATTTTTCTGTAAAACGAGACTTTTTGGGAAAAAGTCGAGGTAGGGCCGTTTGTTCAAAAAAAGCCGGGGATTGTTTTGTATCACGTAGTTGGGATGTGAGGTGGATCAATTGGTGAGGAAAAATAACAATTTAATAATTGAGGTGTCAATTGAATTTATTAAGGCTGGTTTGTGTTGATTCAAGGAAGGATTGATGGCCAATTGAGAGGAAATCAAAGAAAATTCGTATGCCCCATTGCCTAGTCTTTTGGACCATTTCAAGGTTGCAAGAGGGAGCATTGGTGGCCTAATGGAAGCCAAGGAAGGGCTGGTGGCTGAGAATGGTCAAGGGAGACCATGGAATGGAAAATTTGGACATTAGTGGAGCCCTTGTCCCCTTATCTTCCTCATCAAGCAACCGGTTAGCTTTCCTCTCCACCTTCCTCCATTTTTGCACACCAGCAACTAGCAAGAAGCCAGCAGAAGCTAGCAGCATCGCCGAAGCTAGTCAACAGCCACTGGAGCCGCATGACGCCACCGCCTCCACCGTTTGCCCTCCTCATGTGCACGCACGCCATCGCGCCTTATCACACCTCACCGCCGTCCAGCAACTTCTGTCCAGCCATGCTAGCCACCGCCGGAGCTCCCTCCACCGCTGGTCTACCCCGGTTTGGACCCGAGACCGTCACCGCTACCTTTCTCGAGCCTTACCACCCTAACCAGCCCCGTTTCCTCTGGCTTTGCAACTTAAAACAGAGGCTGATTTTGTGGGTTTCCAATAAGCTTCAAGGCCCGTTTTGAGATGGCCCAAGCCTTATTTGCTAGGCTTGCCTTGAGGAAAGTCGAGCCCCGCGATGTTCCCGTCATTTTGCACCAAACTGCTCATTAAACAAGTGAGTTTTACTCACTAAACCTCGCTTAATAGGCTAATGATACTTAGGGGTTGTTTAAATTTACTTAAGTGTGATGAGGTGGATAGATTAGAGTAGAGCAATTAAATTAGTGCATTATCAATGCATGTTAGGCAATTAGTTAATACATTTAACGAGTAAACATGCTTTATTATTTATTAAATGAATCTTGAAATTTTTCCGAGTCTGTTTCAGCGTCCAATTAGGCATTATGGGCCTAAATTGGATTTATTACATTTATTTAATATTTTCCATAATTATTTATTTATTTATTTATTTTATGGAAATTAGGTTGGGATAGTCGACGACTAAAATTTTATGCTGGTTATTGTGGTGCAATCTATTTATTTATTTAATCTCTAAATTATGCTGAATAGATTTAATCGAGATTTTAGGATTATATTCCTAAATTAATTAAATTTGGTAATGAATTGGAAAATTACCGGGCGTCGGTTTACAACGTCAAAAATATGCTATGGGCTATTGAAACTGGTGGGATATTTAAAAAGTGAAATTATGATATTTCGGCTAAGGCCGACCGTGTACCCACACACAACTATTTTTATCTGGTATGATAAAAATGAAGAATTGACTTAATGGTCTTAATAGTATACTATATCAGCCTACGAGTGATATGTTAGCTTAGATTACAAGCAGTATACCGGTATACTATATCAACCTACAGGCTCTGATATGTTAGCTTAGCGAGAGTAGTACACTATTTATTAGCTTAGAGTGAGTAATCCTATTATGGGTGGACTTATAGATAGTATGAGATGAGTTGATCAAGAAAATGTCGTGATGACATGTAATCGACTAGGTCGATTGATCAATGATTTGATCTGATGTTACGAATTGATGTAATTTGCGATATCTGTAAATGATATTGACTTGCAGGATGGAACTGAGGCCAAGATAAGTCCTCTGACCAATGTTGTGCTTAGGCAGCCCTTAGGGCGTATTGGCTTGTAGAACTTGCTGAGACGTAGTCTCACCCCGTCGTGGGACAACCTTTCAAGTCCTTAGATGACAGCACCTCCTCCTCCTCCCGTGCATTTTGGTATATCGGAGGAAGTCACAGAAGTAGGTTATCATATTCCGATATACCCTCACCTTGAAGGATTGGAGTATGTGATGATAAAATCCACTGTCTAAGTCAATGTGGGTGAACCTGAGAAGGTACCTCATAGGTACCGGTCATGGTATCGTCACTATCATGATGGGCGAAGAAATGGTCCTGTGCCGGAATCTGACATGCCTCGGTATGTTTTAGAGGCTGCACTTGGGAAAGGCACATCGGATCCTGAGGGTGGATTAGTAGTGGATGCCAAGGATCCCAATCTTGAAGGCAATTCTGATTCTCCGATGTACTTAGCCGAAGTCGCCAACTGGAGTGAGGAAGAAAGGTAGATCGAAGAGGACAAGGAGGTGGAGCAGGAAGAATTCAGCGATGACGAGTAGTTAGAGTTGTAGACCCCTCTCTGTTTGAGAACCTGACGTTATGTGTGTTTATATACTTGGACTAACTTGTATAATATATGACCAGTTGTGTTATGTGTGGTTTGAAATTTTATGGCTATGCTTTCCTATCCCATTGTTTTATTGTCTATGGATTTTAAATGCTTCCGCATGTGTATATTAAAATGAATGGGTCGGCGATACATTCTGAGACGTCGCTATTAAATCGACTAGGTGAGAGATGGGTGCGTGCCCGAGGATCGGGGCGTGACAGTGTCCGTTGGTTAAAATCATTTCAGTTGCCTCAGTTTGGATCTAGGTTATGTTTATGCCGAAATAAAAAATAAAAAAAATCTCAATCTAGATATAGGGCATAGGATCCCGTTTTGTAAGTTTTGTGAACCCTAACCGTGAGAAATAATTTATCAACTCGTGCATTATCACAGAATATAGATTTCTCTTAGCTCCCATGCAATAATACTAAGGAAGACGATAGTATTAACTACATAGATGCGGGAATTCGAATGTAATAATCCGAAGCGTACTATAGCAATCTGAGCTAACGCTCAAAAGCAATCATATATTTGAGTGTAAATTCGAAGTTACTGGAAAAAGAAAATATGAATTTATGCTATTATTTTCTTAGGTGGACATTCATGATAAAACAGACTAGATTCGCAAAATTCTGAGTGCATCCACGGACGTACTTTCCATACTGTAAAATCACTCAAGAGTAAGTGATGGAAAGAAATAAAAGTAGTAGTCATATAGGCTGCGCATGGAAACAATTCTGTTTCTTTTTTGTTCCTGGGAACAGAAAAAAAAAAAAGTGTTTCTATTCCGGGGAACAATTTTTGAACAAAAGAACGCGTTTGGTAACGTTTGGTCCGGGAATAAAAAATGAATAGAAACACGTTTGGTAAATTTTATTCTTTTTTTGTTTCTTTTAATTTTTTAAACATTTTTATTTTATTATTTATTTTTTCCTTTTTTCTTTTTTTTTTTTTTTCGGCCGGTCACCGGCCTCCGGCGACCGGCCGACGGGCCGGCAGCCTCGCCAGCCACGGCGAGGCTCGGCCTCGCGGATCGGGCGAGCCCGAGCCTCGCCATGGCTGGGCGAGCTCGAGCTCGCCCGGATCCGGCGAGGCCGAGCCGCCGAGGGCCGACGACGCCGCCTCGCCCGCGCTGGCGACGCCGAGCCTCGCGGGGCCGGCGACGCTCAGCCTCGCCGGATCGGGCGAGGCCGAGCCTCGACGGCCGGTCGCCGGCCATGGCCGAGGCCGGCGACCGGTGAAAGAAAAAAAAAAAAAAAAAGAAGAAAAGAAGAAGAGAAGAAGAAGAGAGAGAAGAGAAATGTTTCTTCAAGAAATGTTTCTAGAGCAAGAAACAACAATTTGTTGTTTCTTTTTTTTGTTCTTATTTCGTTCCAGAAACAAAAAAACAAAAAAAGAACAGAAACGCAACCAAACGCGTTTGTTCTTTTTTTTGTTCCCGGGAACACTTTCCGTACAGAAGTAATTCCAAAACGTTTCTAAGAAACGTTTCCATGCACGCCCATAACTTACAAATATTTTGCCAGAATATAAAAAGTGATTTTGCCAAAAAACAAAGAGAAAAACATGTTTTTTCTCAATATGATTTACTTATGTTTATACAATAAGAAGTTCGCTGATTTAAGGTCAAGTACATAAAACATCCCACCCCCTCTATTATATTTTTGGCTCCTTCACTGATTTATTAGAACTTAATTTTTTAAGCGGTTTGCTTGCCATCGTATTTCCCTGTCCTAGGTGTTTTGTGCTAATGTAAGTCCAAAATTTTATTTAGTCATATGGTCTTAAGTATACTTTCCAAAAGCTCTCGGAAAATTCGACATGGCATTACACACTAACACATGCTTACTCTTATTCTTAAAGCACAGTTATAACCAACAAGGTGTTGATTGAATGGTAAGGGACTTTGTTTCTTTCCTTATTGTCAAGGGTTCAAGCCTTATTAGTAGCACTATAGGAGTAAAGAAAACACGGTTATACACTTAAATTAAGTAATGCAAAAAAACACACATACGAATTAGTAATGACAATGAGCTTTTCTAAGGAAATAAGGCCAAATTTGTTTACTGGGAATGAGAAAAATAGCATGTCATAAGAAAATTAAGGAGTTATATTGAAATTACAATGAAATTAAAATGTAAAATAGAATATTATGAGAGGTCCTATCTAAGTTCGAATTATAGCTTATTCCTTCATTTTACTAATATACCTTAACACGAGTAAGCTTCATGTACTATAATTAAATTTCACTTGTATTTAAAATACTATAACCAAAATTAATTTTTCAACAAATAAAAAAATGCAATTTAGTAAATTGAACAAAAAATTAGAAAAACTTAAAAGCTTATCCTTTTAGAAGATAAATTATTTGTAGTTTCAAAGCACATTATTTGATTATGTAAATATGTTGCACTTAACAATTACATTCTTAATCAAAATGCCCATAAAAATAAAAACTAGAACTTTTAAAATGTGATATCTTATTAATTTAAAATGAAGAAATGAAAAAAAAAATATCTGAAACAGATATTTACGTAAAATTATCATATTCTATTTCAGTAAGTCAATAATTTAAACTCAATAAACATACTTACTTTATTTTAATGAATAAGTTTATTAAAAAATTATTAAAACATATGTATTAGTTGGGTGTTTATAGTTTATTTTAAATAGCTTATTATAAATCTGAAATGAAACTACCAAAAGAAGCATGAGACGTAGATGACGCGACAATCCTCGTTCTTGTTGCGTTCACCAAGCACGGCAATTTAGGATGGCAAACTTGCCCACCGCAACCCAAGTATCTCATGCGAGTGTCCAAGGCGAAATGTGGATATCTCACAATGACTCTCGTTTGAGTGTCCAAGATGAAATCTAGATATCTCACCCAATATCTTACAACCAATTCATGACATCTCAGTTTGGATCTGAGTATCTCAAATCTTTTCGTCAAACATTTCATTTTCGATATGAATGTTTTCCGATCTTTCTTGTTATACTTTAGTTTGAATCTAGGTATTCCAAATTATCTTAATCCAATATTTGACTTACCTAACATTTATCATCTATTGGTTAAGCTTTCTTAATTCAATATTCATCTCACCTGACATTGAGTATCTATTGGTTAAATTCCTCAATTCTTGACATTTCAGTCTGAATCTAAATGTCTCAAATCTTTTCATTGAACATTTTATTCTAGATATAAATGTTTTCTAATTTTTCTCATTACACCTTAGTTTGGATCTAGATATTTCGAATTATCTTAATCCAATCTTTGACCCACCTAACATTGAGCATCTATCATTTAAGCTATCTTAATCCAATATTCATCTCATGGTTAAGTTCCCCAATTCTTAACATCTCAGTTTGGAGATAGATGTCTCAAATCTTTTCGTTAAATATTTCATTTTGGATAGAATGATTTTCGATTTTTCTCGTTACACCTTAGTTTATCTAGGTATTTCAAACTATCTTAATCCAATATATGACTCACCTAACATTGGTATTTATTGGTTAAGCTCTTTTAATCCAACATCCATCTCACTTGACATTGAGTGCCTATTGGTTAAGTTCCCCAAATCTTGACATTTGAGTCTGGATATGAATGTCTCACATCCTGTCATTAAGCATTTCATTCTAGATATGAATGTTTTTTTTTATCTACTTCGTTATTCCTTAATATGGATCTGGGTATTTCAAATTATCTTAACCCAATATCTAACTAACCTAACATTGAGCATGTATTGGTTAAGCCATCTTAACTAGATAGTTATCTCACTCAACCTTGAGCGTCTATTAGTTAAATTCACCAAATTCTAAATTCTAAACATCAAAATGGATCTAGATGTCTTGAATCCTTGTGCTGGGAACATTTCATTTTGATATGAATGTTTCTCTCAACCTCTTTTGGTATGCCTTAGTTTGAATCTAGGCATTTCATTGAGTGTCGGTCAAAATCATTTCGGTTGCCTCAGTCTGGATTTTGGGTGATTTGATAAACATTAGACTTTTCAAGCAATCTACCTTGTTCAAGCCCGAGAAATTAAGAGCAAGACTCTAATAAGGAGAGTATGGTGTCGACACTTTTACTCAAGGCAAAGGATTCTTGAAGGAAAGTGCGTAATTGAAAGCAAATAAAGGAAATGACCTCTCTCTTTCTCCCCCATGCGTGATGGGGTGAGTGAGGATGCACCCGCATCATCCCCCCCCTCTCTCTCTCCCCCTCCCTCTCCCTCCCTCTCGTAAATTGATGGGGTTGAACACTTACCCTTTTGTACGGTAAGTATTTAAGAATAAATTGATGGGGTTGCTCAATTAATCAAGGGTAAACTCATGAGATATAAGAGTACGGAGGATTATTGTTCTAATTAGAAGAGTTCATGTGGCTCCTAAATGAATAGCTTAGGCACGTGACACAATTTCATAAGCCAAGTGAAGTGATATTTTGGAGGGATTCATCTCCTTTGGCCAAATAAGTGTACGAGTCACCTTTTGCATTAATGAAGTTGAGGTTAATTTAAATGAAGTAGGCATCACATCAACATAGGTTAAGTTCAATGTCTCAACTTGCTAATGCAGGAAAGAAAGAAATACAAAGTTAAAAGCCCCACTTGCTGATGGAAGAATGAATCAAGGCAACAACTTTTCAAAATAGCCTCTTTGATTGAAATGCTAAGGAATCAAGGGAATCAGTACATAAACAAGAAAACTAGTATCCATTTTAAATATCAATAAATCTGAAAAATATTTTGAACTTGTCAAAACATTTAGCAAGACATTATGAATATAAGCTTATAATTAACTTTTGAACCCATCAAAACATTTGGCAAAACATTCCGAACATAAGTAAATTATTAACTTGGCATGAGGAGACACAATTGGGAAATTTCTAACCCATCTCTCAAACATAACAGTCGACAAAAGAACATCACAAGTGCCACAACTTGGCATGAGGAGACACATAAATATCAAAACTTTCCAAATATATACTTAAGTGTCAAAATCGAAAAAAAAAAAAAAAAAAAACAACACTTAAGTGCCAACGATGAGAATTTCCGACCAAACAGCTAATGTGATTTTTTCTTATGAGAATTTTAATTGATGTGGCATTTCTTAAAAAAAAAAATTTCCACATAGACAAGGCGAAGGACATTGTGCCGTCCATGTAAACTAAGCGGGATAACACCAAACAATGTTGTTTTGGCATGATTAGATAAGCAACATCATTTAGCATCTTGGCCTAATTGTGCGACGCTAACGATGTTGCACAATCAAACACAATCCATAGCTCGCCGTTCTTTCCCATGCTAGCCCTTCACGGTCGGTCGCCGCTCACACTAATATTCCTTCTCACACTCACCTTTCATGCTCAGCCGCCGTTCGCCATTCCCTGAGGCTTCTTCACTATTTGTCACTTGCCATTCCTTCAACGGTGTAATTTAGGGCAAGCCAAAATTAGGGCTCGCGGGCCTTCACTTGGGGATTTTGGCTGATTTAGGGGTTTTAATTTGGGGAACATAGAGGACAATGTCGTTTTAGACAATGATTGTCAAGTGGGCATTCCGATGAGTCACATAGACTGGTTTTATTGATAAAATGACACATGTTGGATTTTCAGCAAAACTTGCTGGAGTTGGTTGGCACTTAAGTGTACCTTTTGGAAGTTTTGACATTTAAATGTATTCCCGTGCCAAGTTGCAACACTTGGAACATTCTTATCCCCATAATAGTCATACTAATCAATCGAATAAAATTTCCCACGTGTGACGTTGATCACAACCTAATTTCTATGTATTGATAAATGTAAGAATTTTCTGGATGTTACATTACCCTAGCAAATATTATGGTTTAACAAATTTTGGGAGCGTAGGGAATAACGGATTCC